>NW_028135286.1:0-151000 GCF_964662115.1 Mustela nivalis | reverse complement strand
TTTCAGACTTCTGTCCTCAAAGTCTTGGGCCACACACCCTCCAGGCTGGGCCCCTGGAGCCACACATTAGGACTGTGCCTACCAATCCATGGGAATTCTGCCCATTCCATGGTCCAAAATCGTACAAATTAGGAGAAACCTCCAACGACCCTTAGGCCATCCCAATAGTGTGGGTCACCCGGAACAAACAAGGGGTGTCTGACACCAGCTGATAATGGACCTCCACTCATACCATAGATGGATGTCCCCAGAGAAGAAGATTGAACCAGACAGGACCCTAGGCCATAATAGGATCCATTGCTATGGGTTACAGGCATGTGTCCTCAAAAGCCTGATTCCAATACGAGCATAGGGGTTTTCCTGAGGCACCCATCAGAACTCATCTCGTCTCCACAAGGAAACCTGTGCATGGGAGCCATGTCCAAAGCTTAGGAAAGTACTTCAGGTTGCCGGTGCCACCGCCCCATTCCAAGGCCCTCATGGACACAAAAACACATTAGGACACATCCTCAGGAAAGTCCATTTCAACTCAGCCACCGAGGTTGCTCCCGCAGAGCCATCAGATCTAAACTGTCTTGTTGCTAGGAGACAATTGGAATGCGAGGCGGGCTTCCCAGGCATCCATCCGCGAACGGTGCTCTGGAGTCATTCCATATGGGATGTCCTGGAGCTGTCCAGCAGTTTTCAATTGTCCAGAAGAAGGAATCCTGGAAGGGGGCATCCCACAACTCCCAACGTGGGAAAACCTCAATGGCCTCGAGATTCCGCTCCCTTCATGAAGCGGCCGTCATGCTCAGAAACTCCCACCTGAGCCAACGTCTGATCCTCGCCCTGACTTCAGATGCATGAGATATTGGTTCAGATCTGCAGGGGTACCTGCCGTGCCCTCGCCCTGAAACCCAAGTCTAGCTTGTCTTCTCAGACTTCCATCCTCACACTCCTGGCCCCAAAGCCCTCAAGTTTGGCAATTCCGGACCCACAATGCAGCACTCTGCCTGCCCTCTAGAAAAAAAAAAATATTGCCTCATGAGCTGCCCAGGAACCTTAAATGAGGGTAAACCTACACAGCACTCGACTTTACCCAAATTATATAGTCTAACATGGCCACTAATGCACTGTCGAACACATACTGAGCCCGGACCTCCTGACCAACACCCAGAAAGCTGACCGCACACTGTGCACATAAAACCCGCCATGGCCTTAGGTCATCATCTCTTCCCTACCTCAGTTTTCAGGCTTCAGAACCGAGACCTTATCTCCAATCACTGCCCAGGGGTGAGTCTGATGCAGAAATCAGAACTCCTCCTTACCCATAGCAAGAACCCTTGTGGTTGGCACGTTGTGCAATGATCAGTGTAGGAGAAACCCTGAGGCCCCGCCCATTCTTGAGTGCGACGAGGGCATACACACGCATTGTGACCCTCAGCATGAGTCCTGTCCTCTAGTAAGTCCTCTCAGTGGCTGGACCATTAGATGTCATAATGGGCTTGACATGTCCCTAGGCCCCAATTTTTAACCAGATTTCTGATTGTCCAGTCGCCCCTCCAAGGGCTCTACTCTGAAATCCCTCATTTGGTGGGACACCTGTGGTTAAAAAAGAAAACAACAACAACAACAACAACAACAACAACAAAATAAAACGGACTTCTTCCAGCCCACAGAATGAACCCAAACTCTTTGGACGGGGCCAAACCACCAGAGAGTAAGACTCGTCCATTTCCCATGAAGTCACCCAGAAATTCCACGACCATGAGTGACACGATATCCCGAGACAAAAACTTGAGCAGGAGCCTCACACTCGCCCTTCTTTCAAATCCCGAAAAGTTCTCCTCATGGTCTGTAGATCTGTCCTGCCATACCTATGACCTGAAACATAAGCCGAGTTTGTGTTTTCAGACAACTGTCCAAAAAGGGCTGGACGACACAACCTACAGGCTCAGGCCCCTGGAGCCAAACCTGAGGACTGTACTTGCCCTCTCCAAGGGAATTGTGTGTGCCCATTCCAATGGCCACAACCCTTCTAATAGGATAAACCTCCAAAGTCCCTGATATATCTCAATAGTGGTAGCTTCCCAGGAAAAACAGGGGCAATCTGAGCCCAAATGACCCCCTACCTGCACTCAGACCCATAGACAGATGTCCTCAGAGGTAAAAAGGAAAGAACAGGCCCCTAGGCACTAATCAGATCCATTGCTTTGGTTTCCAGGCATCTCTCCTCAGAGGCCTGGATTTCAAAAGCTGCATATAGCTGTTTCTTGTTTCACCCATCAGAAAACATCTCATCTACACATGGGAAACTTGCACGTTGGAGCTGTGTCAAAGCCTCTGTTTAGGAGAACCCTTTAGGGCCCCAGTGCCACCGCTTCATTCCAAGGTCTCCATAGACACAAAAGCACATTCGGACCCATCCCCAGGGGTGTGCATTTCAACTCAGCATCCTCGGTAGCTCCCCACAGATCCAGGAGATCTAAACTGCCTTGTTGCTAGGAGACAATTGGAACGCGAGGTGGGCTACCCAGCCATCCATCCTTAGAACCCTGCTCAGAATCATTGGCCTGGAGCCAAACAACAGGTCTCAATTGTCCTGCCGAAGACTCTCTGCAGTTTGGAGCTTCTCACAACTCCCATCATGGGAAAACCCCCATGGCCTCGTGATGCCCCCCCATTCATGAAGGGGCCATCAGGGACAGAAACTCCAACCTGAGCGATCGTCTGATCCTCGCCCTGACTTCAGATGCACGAGATCTCGATTCAGGTCTGTAGATTGTGCCTGCCATGGCCTCACCCAGAAACCTAAGCCTAGCTTGTGTTCTCAGACTTTTGTCGTCAGACTACTGGCCCACAAGGCCTCCAGTTTGGCAATCCAGAACTACAATGCAGCACTCTGCCTGCCCTCCAGATAAAAAACATTGTCCTCTGGGGCTACCCAGTAACCCCAAATGAGGATCAACCTGCACCGACCTTGGCTGTACCCCAAATACATAGGCTGACCAGGGCACTAATGCCCTTTCTGACACAGCCTGAGCCTGGACCCCCTGGCCCCTCCCAGACAGCTGGCCGCACACTGAGCACATCGAGCCGCCATGGCCTTAAGTCGTCATCTCTTCCCAACCTCGGTTTGCAGGTTTCAGAACCTAGACCTTATCTCCAATCACTGTCCATGTTGAAGGTGATGCAGAAATCAGAACTCCTTCCCCATGGCAAGAAACCTTGTGGTTGGCATGTTGTCCAACGTTCAGTGTCGTTGAAACCAGTGTGGCCCATGAGGCCCCGCCCATGCTCGCGGGCCACATTGGTCACAAACACACATTGTGACCCTCAGGCTGAGCCCAGTCCTCAAGTAAGGCCACTCAGTGGCTGGATGAAGAGATAGCATATTGGGCTTGCCATGCCCCTAGGCCCCAATTTTTAACCATACTTCGGGTTGTCCCTTCAGTCTTCCCCACGGCTTGGCTTTGGAATTCCTCTTTTGGTGGGACACCTGACGTAACAAAACTGAAATGAGTCCTCCCATCCCACAGATTGACGAAAAGCAATTGGGAATTGGGCCAAATCCTCAGAGAGGAAGATTCGTCCATGGCCCATGAGGCCTCCCCGACATTCCACGGCCATCACTGATACAAAATCCAGAGACAAAAGCCTGAGCAATCGCCACAGACTCGCACTTTCTTCATATCCTGTAGAGTTCTTCTCATGGTTTGTAGATCGGACCTGCCATACCTACGTCCCCAAACCTAAGCTGAGTTTGTGTTTTCAGACTTCTGTCCTCAAAGTCTTGGGCCACACACCCTCCAGGCTGGGCCCCTGGAGCCACACATTAGGACTGTGCCTACCAATCCATGGGAATTCTGCCCATTCCATGGTCCAAAATCGTACAAATTAGGAGAAACCTCCAACGACCCTTAGGCCATCCCAATAGTGTGGGTCACCCGGAACAAACAAGGGCTGTCTGACACCAGCTGATAATCGACCTCCACTCATACCATAGATGGATGTCCCCAGAGAAGAAGATTGAACCAGACAGGACCCTAGGCCATAATAGGATCCATTGCTATGGGTTACAGGCATGTGTCCTCAAAAGCCTGATTCCAATACGAGCATAGGGGTTTTCCTGAGGCACCCATCAGAACTCATCTCGTCTCCACAAGTAAACCTGTGCATGGGAGCCATGTCCAAAGCTTAGGAAAGTACTTCAGGTTGCCGGTGCCACCGCCTCATTCCAAGGCCCTCATGGACACAAAAACACATTAGGACCCATCCTCAGGAAAGTCCATTTCAACTCAGCCACCGAGGTTGCTCCCGCAGAGCCATCAGATCTAAACTGTCTTGTTGCTAGGAGACAATTGGAATGCGAGGCGGGCTTCCCAGGCATCCATCCGCGAACGGTGCTCTGGAGTCATTCCATATGGGATGTCCTGGAGCTGTCCAACAGGTCTCAATTGTCCGGAAGAAGGAATCCTGGAAGGGGGCTACCCACAACTCCCAACGTGGGAAAACCTCAATGGTCTCGAGATTCCGCTCCCTTCATGAAGCGGCCGTCATGCTCAGAAACTCCCACCTGAGCCAACCTCTGATCCTTGCCCTGACTTCAGATGCATGAGATATTGGTTCAGATCTGCAGGGGGTACCTGCCGTGCCCTCGCCCTGAAACCCAAGTCTAGCTTGTCTTCTCAGACTTCCATCCTCACACTCCTGGCCCCAAAGCCCTAAAGTTTGGCAATTCCGGACCCACAATGCAGGACTCTGCCTGCCCTCTAGAAAAAAAAAAAAATTATTGCCTCATGAGCTGTCCAGGCACCTTAAATGAGGGTAAACCTACACAGCACTCGACTTTACCCAAATTATATAGTCTAACCTGGGCACTAATGCACTGTCGAACACATCCTGAGCCCGGACATCCTGACCAACACCCAGAAAGCTGACCTCACACTGAGCACATAAAACCCGCCATGGCCTTAGGTCATCATCTCTTCCCTACCTCAGTTTTCAGGCTTCAGAACCGAGACCTTATCTCCAATCACTGCCCAGGGGTGAGTCTGATGCAGAAATCAGAACTCCTCCTTACCCATGGCAAGAAACCTTGTGGTTGGCACGTTGTCCAACGATCAGTGTAGGAGAAACCCTGAGGCCCCGCCCATTCTTGAGTGCGACGAGGGCATACACACGCATTGTGACCCTCAGCATGAGTCCTGTCCTCTAGTAAGTCCTCTCAGTGGCTGGACCATTAGATGTCATAATGGGCTTGACATGTCCCTAGGCCCCAATTTTTAACCAGATTTCTGATTGTCCAGTCGCCCTTCCTAAAGCTCTACTCTGAAATCCCTCATTTGGTGGGACACCTGAGGTTAAAAAAGAAAACAACAACAACAACAACAACAAAATAAAACGGACTTCTTCCAGCCCACAGAATGAACCCAAACTCTTTGGACGGGGCCAAACCACCAGAGAGTAAGACTCGTCCATTTCCCATGAAGTCACCCAGAAATTCCACGACCATGAGTGACATGATATCCCGAGACAAAAACTTGAGCAGGAGCCTCACACTCGCCCTTCTTTCAAATCACGAAAAGTTCTCCTCATGGTCTGTAGATCTGTCCTGCCATACCTATGACCTGAAACATAAGCCGAGTTTGTGTTTTCAGACAACTGTCCAAAAAGGGCTGGACGACACAACCTACAGGCTCAGGCCCCTGGAGCCAAACCTGAGGACTGTACTTGCCCTCTCCAAGGGAATTGTGTGTGCCCATTCCAATGGCCACAACCCTTCTAATAGGATAAACCTCCAAAGTCCCTGATATATCTCAATAGTGGTAGCTTCCCAGGAAAAACAGGGGCAATCTGAACCCAAATGAGCCCCTACCTGCACTCAGACCCATAGACAGATGTCCTCAGAGGTAAAAAGGAAAGAACAGGCCCCTAGGCACTAATCAGATCCATTGCTTTGGTTTCCAGGCATCTCTCCTCAGAGGCCTGGATTTCAAAAGCAGCATATAGCTGTTTCTTGTTTCACCCATCAGAAAACATCTCATCTATACATGGGAAACTTGCACGTTGGAGCTGTGTCAAAGCCTCTGTTTAGGAGAACCCTTTAGGGCCCCAGTGCCACCGCTTCATTCCAAGGTCTCCATAGACACAAAAGCACATTCGGACCCATCCCCAGGGGTGTGCATTTCAACTCAGCATCCTCGGTAGCTCCCCACAGATCCAGGAGATCTAAACTGTCTTGTTGCTAGGAGACAATTGGAACGCGAGGTGGGCTACCCAGCCATCCATCCTTAGAACCCTGCTCAGAATCATTGGCCTGGAGCCAAAAAACAGGTCTCAATTGTCCTGCCGAAGACTCTCTGCAGTTTGGAGCTTCTCACAACTCCCATCATGGGAAAACCCCCATGGCCTCGTGATGCCCCCCCATTCATGAAGGGGCCATCAGGGACAGAAACCCAACCTGAGCGATCGTCTGATCCTCGCCCTGACTTCAGATGCACGAGATCTCGATTCAGGTCTGTAGATTGTGCCTGCCATGGCCTCACCCAGAAACCTAAGCCTAGCTTGTGTTCTCAGACTTTTGTCGTCAGACTACTGGCCCACAAGGCCTCCAGTTTGGCAATCCAGAACTACAATGCAGCACTCTGCCTGCCCTCCAGATAAAAAACATTGTCCTCTGGGGCTACCCAGTAACCCCAAATGAGGATCAACCTGCACCGACCTTGGCTGTACCCCAAATACATAGGCTGACCAGGGCACTAATGCCCTTTCTGACACAGCCTGAGCCTGGACCCCCTGGCCCCTCCCAGACAGCTGGCCGCACACTGAGCACATCGAGCCGCCATGGCCTTAAGTCGTCATCTCTTCCCAACCTCGGTTTGCAGGTTTCAGAACCTAGACCTTATCTCCAATCACTGTCCATGTTGAAGGTGATGCAGAAATCAGAACTCCTTCCCCATGGCAAGAAACCTTGTGGTTGGCATGTTGTCCAACGTTCAGTGTCGTTGAAACCAGTGTGGCCCATGAGGCCCCGCCCATGCTCGCGGGCCACATTGGTCACAAACACACATTGTGACCCTCAGGCTGAGCCCAGTCCTCAAGTAAGGCCACTCAGTGGCTGGATGAAGAGATAGCATATTGGGCTTGCCATGCCCCTAGGCCCCAATTTTTAACCATACTTCGGGTTGTCCCTTCAGTCTTCCCCACGGCTTGGCTTTGGAATTCCTCTTTTGGTGGGACACCTGACGTAACAAAACTGAAATGAGTCCTCCCATCCCACAGATTGACGAAAAGCAATTGGGAATCGGGCCAAATCCTCAGAGAGGAAGATTCGTCCATGGCCCATGAGGCCTCCCCGACATTCCACGGCCATCACTGATACAAAATCCAGAGACAAAAGCCTGAGCAATCGCCACAGACTCGCACTTTCTTCATATCCTGTAGAGTTCTTCTCATGGTTTGTAGATCGGACCTGCCATACCTACGTCCCCAAACCTAAGCTGAGTTTGTGTTTTCAGACTTCTGTCCTCAAAGTCTTGGGCCACACACCCTCCAGGCTGGGCCCCTGGAGCCACACATTAGGACTGTGCCTACCAATCCATGGGAATTCTGCCCATTCCATGGTCCAAAATCGTACAAATTAGGAGAAACCTCCAACGACCCTTAGGCCATCCCAATAGTGTGGGTCACCCGGAACAAACAAGGGCTGTCTGACACCAGCTGATAATCGACCTCCACTCATACCATAGATGGATGTCCCCAGAGAAGAAGATTGAACCAGACAGGACCCTAGGCCATAATAGGATCCATTGCTATGGGTTACAGGCATGTGTCCTCAAAAGCCTGATTCCAATACGAGCATAGGGGTTTTCCTGAGGCACCCATCAGAACTCATCTCGTCTCCACAAGTAAACCTGTGCATGGGAGCCATGTCCAAAGCTTAGGAAAGTACTTCAGGTTGCCGGTGCCACCGCCTCATTCCAAGGCCCTCATGGACACAAAAACACATTAGGACCCATCCTCAGGAAAGTCCATTTCAACTCAGCCACCGAGGTTGCTCCCGCAGAGCCATCAGATCTAAACTGTCTTGTTGCTAGGAGACAATTGGAATGCGAGGCGGGCTTCCCAGGCATCCATCCGCGAACGGTGCTCTGGAGTCATTCCATATGGGATGTCCTGGAGCTGTCCAACAGGTCTCAATTGTCCGGAAGAAGGAATCCTGGAAGGGGGCTACCCACAACTCCCAACGTGGGAAAACCTCAATGGTCTCGAGATTCCGCTCCCTTCATGAAGCGGCCGTCATGCTCAGAAACTCCCACCTGAGCCAACGTCTGATCCTCGCCCTGACTTCAGATGCATGAGATATTGGTTCAGATCTGCAGGGGGTACCTGCCGTGCCCTCGCCCTGAAACCCAAGTCTAGCTTGTCTTCTCAGACTTCCATCCTCACACTCCTGGCCCCAAAGCCCTCAAGTTTGGCAATTCCGGACCCACAATGCAGCACTCTGCCTGCCCTCTAGAAAAAAAAAAAAATTATTGCCTCATGAGCTGCCCAGGCACCTTAAATGAAGATAAACCTACACAGCACTCGACTTTACCCAAATTATATAGTCTAACCTGGGCACTAATGCACTGTCGAACACATCCTGAGCCCGGACCTCCTGACCAACTCCCAGAAAGCTGACCGCACACTGAGCACATAAAACCCGCCATGGCCTTAGGTCATCATCTCTTCCCTACCTCAGTTTCCAAGCTTCAGAACCGAGACCTTATCTCCAATCACTGCCCAGGGGTGAGTCTGATGCAGAAATCAGAACTCCTCCTTACCCATGGCAAGAAACCTTGTGGTTGGCACGTTGTCCAACGATCAGTGTAGGAGAAACCCTGAGGCCCCGCCCATTCTTGAGTGCGACGAGGGCATACACACGCATTGTGACCCTCAGCATGAGTCCTGTCCTCTAGTAAGTCCTCTCAGTGGCTGGACCATTAGATGTCATAATGGGCTTGACATGTCCCTAGGCCCCAATTTTTAACCAGATTTCTGATTGTCCAGTCGCCCCTCCTAAAGCTCTACTCTGAAATCCCTCATTTGGTGGGACACCTGAGGTTAAAAAAGAAAACAACAACAACAACAAAAACAACAACAACAACAAAATAAAACGGACTTCTTCCAGCCCACAGAATGAACCCAAACTCTTTGGACGGGGCCAAACCACCAGAGAGTAAGACTCGTCCATTTCCCATGAAGTCACCCAGAAATTCCACGACCATGAGTGACATGATATCCCGAGACAAAAACTTGAGCAGGAGCCTCACACTCGCCCTTCTTTCAAATCCCGAAAAGTTCTCCTCATGGTCTGTAGATCTGTCCTGCCATACCTATGACCTGAAACATAAGCCGAGTTTGTGTTTTCAGACAACTGTCCAAAAAGGGCTGGACGACACAACCTACAGGCTCAGGCCCCTGGAGCCAAACCTGAGGACTGTACTTGCCCTCTCCAAGGGAATTGTGTGTGCCCATTCCAATGGCCACAACCCTTCTAATAGGATAAACCTCCAAAGTCCCTGATATATCTCAATAGTGGTAGCTTCCCAGGAAAAACAGGGGCAATCTGAACCCAAATGAGCCCCTACCTGCACTCAGACCCAATGACAGATGTCCTCAGAGGTAAAAAGGAAAGAACAGGCCCCTAGGCACTAATCAGATCCATTGCTTTGGTTTCCAGGCATCTCTCCTCAGAGGCCTGGATTTCAAAAGCAGCATATAGCTGTTTCTTGACTCACCCATCAGAAAACATCTCATCTACACATGGGAAACTTGCACGTTGGAGCTGTGTCAAAGCCTCTGTTTAGGAGAACCCTTTAGGGCCCCAGAGCCACCGCTTCATTCCAAGGTCTCCAAAGACACAAAAGCACATTCAGACCCTTCCCCAGGGGTGTGCATTTCAACTCAGCATCCTCGGTAGCTCCCCACAGATCCAGGAGATCTAAACTGTCTTGTTGCTAGGAGACAATTGGAACGCGAGGTGGGCTACCCAGCCATCCATCCTTAGAACCCTGCTCAGAATCATTGGCCTGGAGCCAAACAACAGGTCTCAATTGTCCTGCCGAAGACTCTCTGCAGTTTGGAGCTTCTCACAACTCCCATCATGGGAAAACCCCCATGGCCTCGTGATGCCCCCCCATTCATGAAGGGGCCATCAGGGACAGAAACTCCAACCTGAGCGATCGTCTGATCCTCGCCCTGACTTCAGATGCACGAGATCTCGATTCAGGTCTGTAGATTGTGCCTGCCATGGCCTCACCCAGAAACCTAAGCCTAGCTTGTGTTCTCAGACTTTTGTCGTCAGACTACTGGCCCACAAGGCCTCCAGTTTGGCAATCCAGAACTACAATGCAGCACTCTGCCTGCCCTCCAGATAAAAAACATTGTCCTCTGGGGCTACCCAGTAACCCCAAATGAGGATCAACCTGCACCGACCTTGGCTGTACCCCAAATACATAGGCTGACCAGGGCACTAATGCCCTTTCTGACACAGCCTGAGCCTGGACCCCCTGGCCCCTCCCAGACAGCTGGCCGCACACTGAGCACATCGAGCCGCCATGGCCTTAGGTCGTCATCTCTTCCCAACCTCGGTTTGCAGGTTTCAGAACCTAGACCTTATCTCCAATCACTGTCCATGTTGAAGGTGATGCAGAAATCAGAACTCCTTCCCCATGGCAAGAAACCTTGTGGTTGGCATGTTGTCCAACGTTCAGTGTCGTTGAAACCAGTGTGGCCCATGAGGCCCCGCCCATGCTCGCGGGCCACATTGGTCACAAACACACATTGTGACCCTCAGGCTGAGCCCAGTCCTCAAGTAAGGCCACTCAGTGGCTGGATGAAGAGATAGCATATTGGGCTTGCCATGCCCCTAGGCCCCAATTTTTAACCATACTTCGCGTTGTCCCTTCAGTCTTCCCCACGGCTTGGCTTTGGAATTCCTCTTTTGGTGGGACACCTGACGTAACAAAACTGAAATGAGTCCTCCCATCCCACAGATTGACGAAAAGCAATTGGGAATCGGGCCAAATCCTCAGAGAGGAAGATTCGTCCATGGCCCATGAGGCCTCCCCGACATTCCACGGCCATCACTGATACAAAATCCAGAGACAAAAGCCTGAGCAATCGCCACAGACTCGCACTTTCTTCATATCCTGTAGAGTTCTTCTCATGGTTTGTAGATCGGGCCTGCCATACCTACGTCCCCAAACCTAAGCTGAGTTTGTGTTTTCAGACTTCTGTCCTCAAAGTCTTGGGCCACACACCCTCCAGGCTGGGCCCCTGGAGCCACACATTAGGACTGTGCCTACCAATCCATGGGAATTCTGCCCATTCCATGGTCCAAAATCGTACAAATTAGGAGAAACCTCCAACGACCCTTAGGCCATCCCAATAGTGTGGGTCACCCGGAACAAACAAGGGGTGTCTGACACCAGCTGATAATCGACCTCCACTCATACCATAGATGGATGTCCCCAGAGAAGAAGATTGAACCAGACAGGACCCTAGGCCATAATAGGATCCATTGCTATGGGTTACAGGCATGTGTCCTCAAAAGCCTGATTCCAATACGAGCATAGGGGTTTTCCTGAGGCACCCATTAGAACTCATCTCGTCACCACAAGTAAACCTGTGCATGGGAGCCATGTCCAAAGCTTAGGAAAGTACTTCAGGTTGCCGGTGCCACCGCCTCATTCCAAGGCCCTCATGGACACAAAAACACTTTAGGACACATCCTCAGGAAAGTCCATTTCAACTCAGCCACCAGGTTGCTCCCACAGAGCCATCAGATCTAAACTGTCTTGTTTCTAGGAGACAATTTGAATGCGAGTCGGGCTTCCCAGGCATCCAACAGCGAACGGTGCTCTGGAGTCATTCCATATGGGATGTCCTGGAGCTGTCCAACAGGTCTCAATTGTCCGGAAGAAGGAATCCTGGAAGGGGGCATCCCACAACTCCCAACGTGGGAAAACCTCAATGGTCTCGAGATTCCGCTCCCTTCATGAAGAGGCCGTCATGCTCAGAAACTCCCACCTGAGCCAACGTCTGATCCTCGCCCTGACTTCAGATGCATGAGATATTGGTTCAGATCTGCAGGGGGTACCTGCCGTGCCCTCGCCCTGAAACCCAAGTCTAGCTTGTCTTCTCAGACTTCCATCCTCACACTCCTGGCCCCAAAGCCCTCAAGTTTGGCAATTCCGGACCCACAATGCAACACTCTGCCTGCCCTCTAGAAAAAAAAAATTATTGCCTCATGAGCTGCCCAGGCACCTTAAATGAAGATAAACCTACACAGCACTCGACTTTACCCAAATTATATAGTCTAACCTGGGCACTAATGCACTGTTGAACACATCCTGAGCCCGGACCTCCTGACCAACTCCCAGAAAGCTGACCGCACACTGAGCACATAAAACCCGCCATGGCCTTAGGTCATCATCTCTTCCCTACCTCAGTTTCCAGGCTTCAGAACCGAGACCTTATCTCCAATCACTGCCCAGGGGTGAGTCTGATGCAGAAATCAGAACTCCTCCTTACCCATGGCAAGAACCCTTGTGGTTGGCACGTTGTCCAACGATCAGTGTAGGAGAAACCCTGAGGCCCCGCCCATTCTTGAGTGCGACGAGGGCATACACACGCATTGTGACCCTCAGCATTAGTCCTGTCCTCTAGTAAGTCCTCTCAGTGGCTGGAACATTAGATGTCATAATGGGCTTGACATGTCCCTAGGCCCCAATTTTTAACCAGATTTCTGATTGTCCAGTCGCCCCTCCTAGGGCTCTACTCTGAAATCCCTCATTTGGTGGGACACCTGAGGTTAAAAAAGAAAACAACAACAACAACAACAACAAAATAAAACGGACTTCTTCCAGCCCACAGAATGAACCCAAACTCTTTGGACGGGGCCAAACCACCAGAGAGTAAGACTCGTCCATTTCCCATGAAGTCACCCAGAAATTCCACGACCATGAGTGACACGATATACCGAGACAAAAACTTGAGCAGGAGCCTCACACTCGCCCTTCTTTCAAATCCCGAAAAGTTCTCCTCATGGTCTGTAGATCAGTCCTGCCATACCTATGACCTGAAACATAAGCCGAGTTTGTGTTTTCAGACAACTGTCCAAAAAGGGCTGGACGACACAACCTACAGGCTCAGGCCCCTGGAGCCAAACCTGAGGACTGTACTTGCCCTCTCCAAGGGAATTGTGTGTGCCCATTCCAATGGCCACAACGCTTCTAATAGAATAAACCTCCAAAGTCCCTGATATATCTCATAGTGGTAGCTTCCCAGGAAAAACAGGGGCAATCTGAGCCCAAATGAGCCCCTACCTGCACTCAGACCCATAGACAGATGTCCTCAGAGGTAAAAAGGAAAGAACAGGCCCCTAGGCACTAATCAGATCCATTGCTTTGGTTTCCAGGCATCTCTCCTCAGAGGCCTGGATTTCAAAAGCTGCATATAGCTGTTTCTTGTTTCACCCATCAGAAAACATCTCATCTACACATGGGAAACTTGCACGTTGGAGCTGTGTCAAAGCCTCTGTTTAGGAGAACCCTTTAGGGCCCCAGTGCCACCGCTTCATTCCAAGGTCTCCATAGACACAAAAGCACATTCGGACCCATCCCCAGGGGTGTGCATTTGAACTCAGCATCCTCGGTAGCTCCCCACAGATCCAGGAGATCTAAACTGTCTTGTTGCTAGGAGACAATTGGAACGCGAGGTGGGCTACCCAGCCATCCATCCTTAGAACCCTGCTCAGAATCATTGGCCTGGAGCCAAACAACAGGTCTCAATTGTCCTGCCGAAGACTCTCTGCAGTTTGGAGCTTCTCACAACTCCCATCATGGGAAAACCCCCATGGCCTCGTGATGCCCCCCCATTCATGAAGGGGCCATCAGGGACAGAAACTCCAACCTGAGCGATCGTCTGATCCTCGCCCTGACTTCAGATGCACGAGATCTCGATTCAGGTCTGTAGATTGTGCCTGCCATGGCCTCACCCAGAAACCTAAGCCTAGCTTGTGTTCTCAGACTTTTGTCGTCAGACTACTGGCCCACAAGGCCTCCAGTTTGGCAATCCAGAACTACAATGCAGCACTCTGCCTGCCCTCCAGATAAAAAACATTGTCCTCTGGGGCTACCCAGTAACCCCAAATGAGGATCAACCTGCACCGACCTTGGCTGTACCCCAAATACATAGGCTGACCAGGGCACTAATGCCCTTTCTGACACAGCCTGAGCCTGGACCCCCTGGCCCCTCCCAGACAGCTGGCCGCACACTGAGCACATCGAGCCGCCATGGCCTTAGGTCGTCATCTCTTCCCAACCTCGGTTTTCAGGTTTCAGAACCTAGACCTTATCTCCAATCACTGTCCATGTTGAAGGTGATGCAGAAATCAGAACTCCTTCCCCATGGCAAGAAACCTTGTGGTTGGCATGTTGTCCAACGTTCAGTGTCGTTGAAACCAGTGTGGCCCATGAGGCCCCGCCCATGCTCGCGGGCCACATTGGTCACAAACACACATTGTGACCCACAGGCTGAGCCCAGTCCTCAAGTAAGGCCACTCAGTGGCTGGATGAAGAGATAGCATATTGGGCTTGCCATGCCCCTAGGCCCCAATTTTTAACCATAGTTCGGATTGTCCCTTCAGTCTTCCCCACGGCTTGGCTTTGGAATTCCTCTATTGGTGGGACACCTGAGGTAACAAAACTGAAATGAGTCCTCCAATCCCACAGATTGACGAAAAGCAATTGGGAATCGGGCCAAATCCTCAGAGAGGAAGATTCGTCCATGGCCCATGAGGCCTCCCCGACATTCCACGGCCATCACTGATACAAAATCCAGAGACAAAAGCCTGAGCAATCGCCACAGACTCGCACTTTCTTCATATCCTGTAGAGTTCTTCTCATGGTTTGTAGATCGGACCTGCCATACCTACGTCCCCAAACCTAAGCTGAGTTTGTGTTTTCAGACTTCTGTCCTCAAAGTCTTGGGCCACACACCCTCCAGGCTGGGCCCCTGGAGCCACACATTAGGACTGTGCCTACCAATCCATGGGAATTCTGCCCATTCCATGGTCCAAAATCGTACAAATTAGGAGAAACCTCCAACGACCCTTAGGCCATCCCAATAGTGTGGGTCACCCGGAACAAACAAGGGGTGTCTGACACCAGCTGATAATCGACCTCCACTCATACCATAGATGGATGTCCCCAGAGAAGAAGATTGAACCAGACAGGACCCTAGGCCATAATAGGATCCATTGCTATGGGTTACAGGCATGTGTCCTCAAAAGCCTGATTCCAATACGAGCATAGGGGTTTTCCTGAGGCACCCATCAGAACTCATCTCGTCTCCACAAGTAAACCTGTGCATGGGAGCCATGTCCAAAGCTTAGGAAAGTACTTCAGGTTGCCGGTGCCACCGCCTCATTCCAAGGCCCTCATGGACACAAAAACACATTAGGACCCATCCTCAGGAAAGTCCATTTCAACTCAGCCACCGAGGTTGCTCCCGCAGAGCCATCAGATCTAAACTGTCTTGTTGCTAGGAGACAATTGGAATGCGAGGCGGGCTTCCCAGGCATCCATCCGCGAACGGTGCTCTGGAGTCATTCCATATGGGATGTCCTGGAGCTGTCCAACAGGTCTCAATTGTCCGGAAGAAGGAATCCTGGAAGGGGGCTACCCACAACTCCCAACGTGGGAAAACCTCAATGGTCTCGAGATTCCGCTCCCTTCATGAAGCGGCCGTCATGCTCAGAAACTCCCACCTGAGCCAACCTCTGATCCTTGCCCTGACTTCAGATGCATGAGATATTGGTTCAGATCTGCAGGGGGTACCTGCCGTGCCCTCGCCCTGAAACCCAAGTCTAGCTTGTCTTCTCAGACTTCCATCCTCACACTCCTGGCCCCAAAGCCCTAAAGTTTGGCAATTCCGGACCCACAATGCAGGACTCTGCCTGCCCTCTAGAAAAAAAAAAAATTATTGCCTCATGAGCTGTCCAGGCACCTTAAATGAGGGTAAACCTACACAGCACTCGACTTTACCCAAATTATATAGTCTAACCTGGGCACTAATGCACTGTCGAACACATCCTGAGCCCGGACCTCCTGACCAACACCCAGAAAGCTGACCTCACACTGAGCACATAAAACCCGCCATGGCCTTAGGTCATCATCTCTTCCCTACCTCAGTTTTCAGGCTTCAGAACCGAGACCTTATCTCCAATCACTGCCCAGGGGTGAGTCTGATGCAGAAATCAGAACTCCTCCTTACCCATGGCAAGAAACCTTGTGGTTGGCACGTTGTCCAACGATCAGTGTAGGAGAAACCCTGAGGCCCCGCCCATTCTTGAGTGCGACGAGGGCATACACACGCATTGTGACCCTCAGCATGAGTCCTGTCCTCTAGTAAGTCCTCTCAGTGGCTGGACCATTAGATGTCATAATGGGCTTGACATGTCCCTAGGCCCCAATTTTTAACCAGATTTCTGATTGTCCAGTCGCCCCTCCTAAAGCTCTACTCTGAAATCCCTCATTTGGTGGGACACCTGAGGTTAAAAAAGAAAACAACAACAACAACAACAACAAAATAAAACGGACTTCTTCCAGCCCACAGAATGAACCCAAACTCTTTGGACGGGGCCAAACCACCAGAGAGTAAGACTCGTCCATTTCCCATGAAGTCACCCAGAAATTCCACGACCATGAGTGACACGATATCCCGAGACAAAAACTTGAGCAGGAGCCTCACACTCGCCCTTCTTTCAAATCCCGAAAAGTTCTCCTCATGGTCTGTAGATCTGTCCTGCCATACCTATGACCTGAAACATAAGCCGAGTTTGTGTTTTCAGACAACTGTCCAAAAAGGGCTGGACGACACAACCTACAGGCTCAGGCCCCTGGAGCCAAACCTGAGGACTGTACTTGCCCTCTCCAAGGGAATTGTGTGTGCCCATTCCAATGGCCACAACCCTTCTAATAGGATAAACCTCCAAAGTCCCTGATATATCTCAATAGTGGTAGCTTCCCAGGAAAAACAGGGGCAATCTGAACCCAAATGAGCCCCTACCTGCACTCAGACCCATAGACAGATATCCTCAGAGGTAAAAAGGAAAGAACAGGCCCCTAGGCACTAATCAGATCCATTGCTTTGGTTTCCAGGCATCTCTCCTCAGAGGCCTGGATTTCAAAAGCAGCATATAGCTGTTTCTTGTTTCACCCATCAGAAAACATCTCATCTATACATGGGAAACTTGCACGTTGGAGCTGTGTCAAAGCCTCTGTTTAGGAGAACCCTTTAGGGCCCCAGTGCCACCGCTTCATTCCAAGGTCTCCATAGACACAAAAGCACATTCGGACCCATCCCCAGGGGTGTGCATTTCAACTCAGCATCCTCGGTAGCTCCCCACAGATCCAGGAGATCTAAACTGTCTTGTTGCTAGGAGACAATTGGAACGCGAGGTGGGCTACCCAGCCATCCATCCTTAGAACCCTGCTCAGAATCATTGGCCTGGAGCCAAACAACAGGTCTCAATTGTCCTGCCGAAGACTCTCTGCAGTTTGGAGCTTCTCACAACTCCCATCATGGGAAAACCCCCATGGCCTCGTGATGCCCCCCCATTCATGAAGGGGCCATCAGGGACAGAAACCCAACCTGAGCGATCGTCTGATCCTCGCCCTGACTTCAGATGCACGAGATCTCGATTCAGGTCTGTAGATTGTGCCTGCCATGGCCTCACCCAGAAACCTAAGCCTAGCTTGTGTTCTCAGACTTTTGTCGTCAGACTACTGGCCCACAAGGCCTCCAGTTTGGCAATCCAGAACTACAATGCAGCACTCTGCCTGCCCTCCAGATAAAAAACATTGTCCTCTGGGGCTACCCAGTAACCCCAAATGAGGATCAACCTGCACCGACCTTGGCTGTACCCCAAATACATAGGCTGACCAGGGCACTAATGCCCTTTCTGACACAGCCTGAGCCTGGACCCCCTGGCCCCTCCCAGACAGCTGGCCGCACACTGAGCACATCGAGCCGCCATGGCCTTAGGTCGTCATCTCTTCCCAACCTCGGTTTTCAGGTTTCAGAACCTAGACCTTATCTCCAATCACTGTCCATGTTGAAGGTGATGCAGAAATCAGAACTCCTTCCCCATGGCAAGAAACCTTGTGGTTGGCATGTTGTCCAACGTTCAGGGTCGTTGAAACCAGTGTGGCCCATGAGGCCCCGCCCATGCTCGCGGGCCACATTGGTCACAAACACACATTGTGACCCTCAGGCTGAGCCCAGTCCTCAAGTAAGGCCACTCAGTGGCTGGATGAAGAGATAGCATATTGGGCTTGCCATGCCCCTAGGCCCCAATTTTTAACCATACTTCGCGTTGTCCCTTCAGTCTTCCCCACGGCTTGGCTTTGGAATTCCTCTTTTGGTGGGACACCTGACGTAACAAAACTGAAATGAGTCCTCCCATCCCACAGATTGACGAAAAGCAATTGGGAATCGGGCCAAATCCTCAGAGAGGAAGATTCGTCCATGGCCCATGAGGCCTCCCCGACATTCCACGGCCATCACTGATACAAAATCCAGAGACAA
The DNA here is from genome assembly GCF_964662115.1 of Mustela nivalis. Lineage (NCBI taxonomy): Eukaryota > Metazoa > Chordata > Mammalia > Carnivora > Mustelidae > Mustela > Mustela nivalis. Next base: position 132,376 of record NW_028135286.1, on the reverse strand, counting down.
AAGCCTGAGCAATCGCCACAGACTCGCACTTTCTTCATATCCTGTAGAGTTCTTCTCATGGTTTGTAGATCGGACCTGCCATACCTACGTCCCCAAACCTAAGCTGAGTTTGTGTTTTCAGACTTCTGTCCTCAAAGTCTTGGGCCACACACCCTCCAGGCTGGGCCCCTGGAGCCACACATTAGGACTGTGCCTACCAATCCATGGGAATTCTGCCCATTCCATGGTCCAAAATCGTACAAATTAGGAGAAACCTCCAACGACCCTTAGGCCATCCCAATAGTGTGGGTCACCCGGAACAAACAAGGGGTGTCTGACACCAGCTGATAATCGACCTCCACTCATACCATAGATGGATGTCCCCAGAGAAGAAGATTGAACCAGACAGGACCCTAGGCCATAATAGGATCCATTGCTATGGGTTACAGGCATGTGTCCTCAAAAGCCTGATTCCAATACGAGCATAGGGGTTTTCCTGAGGCACCCATCAGAACTCATCTCGTCTCCACAAGTAAACCTGTGCATGGGAGCCATGTCCAAAGCTTAGGAAAGTACTACAGGTTGCCGGTGCCACCGCCTCATTCCAAGGCCCTCATGGACACAAAAACACATTAGGGCCCATCCTCAGGAAAGTCCATTTCAACTCAGCCACCGAGGTTGCTCCCGCAGAGCCATCAGATCTAAACTGTCTTGTTGCTAGGAGACAATTGGAATGCGAGGCGGGCTTCCCAGGCATCCATCCGCGAACGGTGCTCTGGAGTCATTCCATATGGGATGTCCTGGAGCTGTCCAACAGGTCTCAATTGTCCGGAAGAAGGAATCCTGGAAGGGGGCTACCCACAACTCCCAACGTGGGAAAACCTCAATGGTCTCGAGATTCCGCTCCCTTCATGAAGCGGCCGTCATGCTCAGAAACTCCCACCTGAGCCAACGTCTGATCCTCGCCCTGACTTCAGATGCATGAGATATTGGTTCAGATCTGCAGGGGGTACCTGCCGTGCCCTCGCCCTGAAACCCAAGTCTAGCTTGTCTTCTCAGACTTCCATCCTCACACTCCTGGCCCCAAAGCCCTCAAGTTTGGCAATTCCGGACCCACAATGCAGCACTCTGCCTGCCCTCTAGAAAAAAAAAAAAATTATTGCCTCATGAGCTGCCCAGGCACCTTAAATGAAGATAAACCTACACAGCACTCGACTTTACCCAAATTATATAGTCTAACCTGGGCACTAATGCACTGTCGAACACATCCTGAGCCCGGACCTCCTGACCAACTCCCAGAAAGCTGACCGCACACTGAGCACATAAAACCCGCCATGGCCTTAGGTCATCATCTCTTCCCTACCTCAGTTTCCAAGCTTCAGAACCGAGACCTTATCTCCAATCACTGCCCAGGGGTGAGTCTGATGCAGAAATCAGAACTCCTCCTTACCCATGGCAAGAAACCTTGTGGTTGGCACGTTGTCCAACGATCAGTGTAGGAGAAACCCTGAGGCCCCGCCCATTCTTGAGTGCGACGAGGGCATACACACGCATTGTGACCCTCAGCATGAGTCCTGTCCTCTAGTAAGTCCTCTCAGTGGCTGGACCATTAGATGTCATAATGGGCTTGACATGTCCCTAGGCCCCAATTTTTAACCAGATTTCTGATTGTCCAGTCGCCCCTCCTAAAGCTCTACTCTGAAATCCCTCATTTGGTGGGACACCTGAGGTTAAAAAAGAAAACAACAACAACAACAACAACAAAATAAAACGGACTTCTTCCAGCCCACAGAATGAACCCAAACTCTTTGGACGGGGCCAAACCACCAGAGAGTAAGACTCGTCCATTTCCCATGAAGTCACCCAGAAATTCCACGACCATGAGTGACACGATATCCCGAGACAAAAACTTGAGCAGGAGCCTCACACTCGCCCTTCTTTCAAATCCCGAAAAGTTCTCCTCATGGTCTGTAGATCTGTCCTGCCATACCTATGACCTGAAACATAAGCCGAGTTTGTGTTTTCAGACAACTGTCCAAAAAGGGCTGGACGACACAACCTACAGGCTCAGGCCCCTGGAGCCAAACCTGAGGACTGTACTTGCCCTCTCCAAGGGAATTGTGTGTGCCCATTCCAATGGCCACAACCCTTCTAATAGGATAAACCTCCAAAGTCCCTGATATATCTCAATAGTGGTAGCTTCCCAGGAAAAACAGGGGCAATCTGAACCCAAATGAGCCCCTACCTGCACTCAGACCCATAGACAGATGTCCTCAGAGGTAAAAAGGAAAGAACAGGCCCCTAGGCACTAATCAGATCCATTGCTTTGGTTTCCAGGCATCTCTCCTCAGAGGCCTGGATTTCAAAAGCAGCATATAGCTGTTTCTTGTTTCACCCATCAGAAAACATCTCATCTATACATGGGAAACTTGCACGTTGGAGCTGTGTCAAAGCCTCTGTTTGGGAGAACCCTTTAGGGCCCCAGTGCCACCGCTTCATTCCAAGGTCTCCATAGACACAAAAGCACATTCGGACCCATCCCCAGGGGTGTGCATTTCAACTCAGCATCCTCGGTAGCTCCCCACAGATCCAGGAGATCTAAACTGTCTTGTTGCTAGGAGACAATTGGAACGCGAGGTGGGCTACCCAGCCATCCATCCTTAGAACCCTGCTCAGAATCATTGGCCTGGAGCCAAACAACAGGTCTCAATTGTCCTGCCGAAGACTCTCTGCAGTTTGGAGCTTCTCACAACTCCCATCATGGGAAAACCCCCATGGCCTCGTGATGCCCCCCCATTCATGAAGGGGCCATCAGGGACAGAAACCCAACCTGAGCGATCGTCTGATCCTCGCCCTGACTTCAGATGCACGAGATCTCGATTCAGGTCTGTAGATTGTGCCTGCCATGGCCTCACCCAGAAACCTAAGCCTAGCTTGTGTTCTCAGACTTTTGTCGTCAGACTACTGGCCCACAAGGCCTCCAGTTTGGCAATCCAGAACTACAATGCAGCACTCTGCCTGCCCTCCAGATAAAAAACATTGTCCTCTGGGGCTACCCAGTAACCCCAAATGAGGATCAACCTGCACCGACCTTGGCTGTACCCCAAATACATAGGCTGACCAGGGCACTAATGCCCTTTCTGACACAGCCTGAGCCTGGACCCCCTGGCCCCTCCCAGACAGCTGGCCGCACACTGAGCACATCGAGCCGCCATGGCCTTAGGTCGTCATCTCTTCCCAACCTCGGTTTTCAGGTTTCAGAACCTAGACCTTATCTCCAATCACTGTCCATGTTGAAGGTGATGCAGAAATCAGAACTCCTTCCCCATGGCAAGAAACCTTGTGGTTGGCATGTTGTCCAACGTTCAGGGTCGTTGAAACCAGTGTGGCCCATGAGGCCCCGCCCATGCTCGCGGGCCACATTGGTCACAAACACACATTGTGACCCTCAGGCTGAGCCCAGTCCTCAAGTAAGGCCACTCAGTGGCTGGATGAAGAGATAGCATATTGGGCTTGCCATGCCCCTAGGCCCCAATTTTTAACCATACTTCGCGTTGTCCCTTCAGTCTTCCCCACGGCTTGGCTTTGGAATTCCTCTTTTGGTGGGACACCTGACGTAACAAAACTGAAATGAGTCCTCCCATCCCACAGATTGACGAAAAGCAATTGGGAATCGGGCCAAATCCTCAGAGAGGAAGATTCGTCCATGGCCCATGAGGCCTCCCCGACATTCCACGGCCATCACTGATACAAAATCCAGAGACAAAAGCCTGAGCAATCGCCACAGACTCGCACTTTCTTCATATCCTGTAGAGTTCTTCTCATGGTTTGTAGATCGGGCCTGCCATACCTACGTCCCCAAACCTAAGCTGAGTTTGTGTTTTCAGACTTCTGTCCTCAAAGTCTTGGGCCACACACCCTCCAGGCTGGGCCCCTGGAGCCACACATTAGGACTGTGCCTACCAATCCATGGGAATTCTGCCCATTCCATGGTCCAAAATCGTACAAATTAGGAGAAACCTCCAACGACCCTTAGGCCATCCCAATAGTGTGGGTCACCCGGAACAAACAAGGGGTGTCTGACACCAGCTGATAATCGACCTCCACTCATACCATAGATGGATGTCCCCAGAGAAGAAGATTGAACCAGACAGGACCCTAGGCCATAATAGGATCCATTGCTATGGGTTACAGGCATGTGTCCTCAAAAGCCTGATTCCAATACGAGCATAGGGGTTTTCCTGAGGCACCCATTAGAACTCATCTCGTCTCCACAAGTAAACCTGTGCATGGGAGCCATGTCCAAAGCTTAGGAAAGTACTTCAGGTTGCCGGTGCCACCGCCTCATTCCAAGGCCCTCATGGACACAAAAACACTTTAGGACACATCCTCAGGAAAGTCCATTTCAACTCAGCCACCAGGTTGCTCCCACAGAGCCATCAGATCTAAACTGTCTTGTTTCTAGGAGACAATTTGAATGCGAGTCGGGCTTCCCAGGCATCCATCCGCGAACGGTGCTCTGGAGTCATTCCATATGGGATGTCCTGGAGCTGTCCAACAGGTCTCAATTGTCCGGAAGAAGGAATCCTGGAAGGGGGCATCCCACAACTCCCAACGTGGGAAAACCTCAATGGTCTCGAGATTCCGCTCCCTTCATGAAGAGGCCGTCATGCTCAGAAACTCCCACCTGAGCCAACGTCTGATCCTCGCCCTGACTTCAGATGCATGAGATATTGGTTCAGATCTGCAGGGGGTACCTGCCGTGCCCTCGCCCTGAAACCCAAGTCTAGCTTGTCTTCTCAGACTTCCATCCTCACACTCCTGGCCCCAAAGCCCTCAAGTTTGGCAATTCCGGACCCACAATGCAACACTCTGCCTGCCCTCTAGAAAAAAAAAATTATTGCCTCATGAGCTGCCCAGGCACCTTAAATGAAGATAAACCTACACAGCACTCGACTTTACCCAAATTATATAGTCTAACCTGGGCACTAATGCACTGTTGAACACATCCTGAGCCCGGACCTCCTGACCAACTCCCAGAAAGCTGACCGCACACTGAGCACATAAAACCCGCCATGGCCTTAGGTCATCATCTCTTCCCTACCTCAGTTTCCAGGCTTCAGAACCGAGACCTTATCTCCAATCACTGCCCAGGGGTGAGTCTGATGCAGAAATCAGAACTCCTCCTTACCCATGGCAAGAAACCTTGTGGTTGGCACGTTGTCCAACGATCAGTGTAGGAGAAACCCTGAGGCCCCGCCCATTCTTGAGTGCGACGAGGGCATACACACGCATTGTGACCCTCAGCATTAGTCCTGTCCTCTAGTAAGTCCTCTCAGTGGCTGGAACATTAGATGTCATAATGGGCTTGACATGTCCCTAGGCCCCAATTTTTAACCAGATTTCTGATTGTCCAGTCGCCCCTCCTAGGGCTCTACTCTGAAATCCCTCATTTGGTGGGACACCTGAGGTTAAAAAAGAAAACAACAACAACAACAACAACAAAATAAAACGGACTTCTTCCAGCCCACAGAATGAACCCAAACTCTTTGGACGGGGCCAAACCACCAGAGAGTAAGACTCGTCCATTTCCCATGAAGTCACCCAGAAATTCCACGACCATGAGTGACACGATATACCGAGACAAAAACTTGAGCAGGAGCCTCACACTCGCCCTTCTTTCAAATCCCGAAAAGTTCTCCTCATGGTCTGTAGATCAGTCCTGCCATACCTATGACCTGAAACATAAGCCGAGTTTGTGTTTTCAGACAACTGTCCAAAAAGGGCTGGACGACACAACCTACAGGCTCAGGCCCCTGGAGCCAAACCTGAGGACTGTACTTGCCCTCTCCAAGGGAATTGTGTGTGCCCATTCCAATGGCCACAACGCTTCTAATAGAATAAACCTCCAAAGTCCCTGATATATCTCATAGTGGTAGCTTCCCAGGAAAAACAGGGGCAATCTGAGCCCAAATGAGCCCCTACCTGCACTCAGACCCATAGACAGATGTCCTCAGAGGTAAAAAGGAAAGAACAGGCCCCTAGGCACTAATCAGATCCATTGCTTTGGTTTCCAGGCATCTCTCCTCAGAGGCCTGGATTTCAAAAGCTGCATATAGCTGTTTCTTGTTTCACCCATCAGAAAACATCTCATCTACACATGGGAAACTTGCACGTTGGAGCTGTGTCAAAGCCTCTGTTTAGGAGAACCCTTTAGGGCCCCAGTGCCACCGCTTCATTCCAAGGTCTCCATAGACACAAAAGCACATTCGGACCCATCCCCAGGGGTGTGCATTTGAACTCAGCATCCTCGGTAGCTCCCCACAGATCCAGGAGATCTAAACTGTCTTGTTGCTAGGAGACAATTGGAACGCGAGGTGGGCTACCCAGCCATCCATCCTTAGAACCCTGCTCAGAATCATTGGCCTGGAGCCAAACAACAGGTCTCAATTGTCCTGCCGAAGACTCTCTGCAGTTTGGAGCTTCTCACAACTCCCATCATGGGAAAACCCCCATGGCCTCGTGATGCCCCCCCATTCATGAAGGGGCCATCAGGGACAGAAACTCCAACCTGAGCGATCGTCTGATCCTCGCCCTGACTTCAGATGCACGAGATCTCGATTCAGGTCTGTAGATTGTGCCTGCCATGGCCTCACCCAGAAACCTAAGCCTAGCTTGTGTTCTCAGACTTTTGTCGTCAGACTACTGGCCCACAAGGCCTCCAGTTTGGCAATCCAGAACTACAATGCAGCACTCTGCCTGCCCTCCAGATAAAAAACATTGTCCTCTGGGGCTACCCAGTAACCCCAAATGAGGATCAACCTGCACCGACCTTGGCTGTACCCCAAATACATAGGCTGACCAGGGCACTAATGCCCTTTCTGACACAGCCTGAGCCTGGACCCCCTGGCCCCTCCCAGACAGCTGGCCGCACACTGAGCACATCGAGCCGCCATGGCCTTAGGTCGTCATCTCTTCCCAACCTCGGTTTGCAGGTTTCAGAACCTAGACCTTATCTCCAATCACTGTCCATGTTGAAGGTGATGCAGAAATCAGAACTCCTTCCCCATGGCAAGAAACCTTGTGGTTGGCATGTTGTCCAACGTTCAGTGTCGTTGAAACCAGTGTGGCCCATGAGGCCCCGCCCATGCTCGCGGGCCACATTGGTCACAAACACACATTGTGACCCTCAGGCTGAGCCCAGTCCTCAAGTAAGGCCACTCAGTGGCTGGATGAAGAGATAGCATATTGGGCTTGCCATGCCCCTAGGCCCCAATTTTTAACCATACTTCGCGTTGTCCCTTCAGTCTTCCCCACGGCTTGGCTTTGGAATTCCTCTTTTGGTGGGACACCTGACGTAACAAAACTGAAATGAGTCCTCCCATCCCACAGATTGACGAAAAGCAATTGGGAATCGGGCCAAATCCTCAGAGAGGAAGATTCGTCCATGGCCCATGAGGCCTCCCCGACATTCCACGGCCATCACTGATACAAAATCCAGAGACAAAAGCCTGAGCAATCGCCACAGACTCGCACTTTCTTCATATCCTGTAGAGTTCTTCTCATGGTTTGTAGATCGGGCCTGCCATACCTACGTCCCCAAACCTAAGCTGAGTTTGTGTTTTCAGACTTCTGTCCTCAAAGTCTTGGGCCACACACCCTCCAGGCTGGGCCCCTGGAGCCACACATTAGGACTGTGCCTACCAATCCATGGGAATTCTGCCCATTCCATGGTCCAAAATCGTACAAATTAGGAGAAACCTCCAACGACCCTTAGGCCATCCCAATAGTGTGGGTCACCCGGAACAAACAAGGGGTGTCTGACACCAGCTGATAATCGACCTCCACTCATACCATAGATGGATGTCCCCAGAGAAGAAGATTGAACCAGACAGGACCCTAGGCCATAATAGGATCCATTGCTATGGGTTACAGGCATGTGTCCTCAAAAGCCTGATTCCAATACGAGCATAGGGGTTTTCCTGAGGCACCCATTAGAACTCATCTCGTCTCCACAAGTAAACCTGTGCATGGGAGCCATGTCCAAAGCTTAGGAAAGTACTTCAGGTTGCCGGTGCCACCGCCTCATTCCAAGGCCCTCATGGACACAAAAACACTTTAGGACACATCCTCAGGAAAGTCCATTTCAACTCAGCCACCAGGTTGCTCCCACAGAGCCATCAGATCTAAACTGTCTTGTTTCTAGGAGACAATTTGAATGCGAGTCGGGCTTCCCAGGCATCCAACAGCGAACGGTGCTCTGGAGTCATTCCATATGGGATGTCCTGGAGCTGTCCAACAGGTCTCAATTGTCCGGAAGAAGGAATCCTGGAAGGGGGCATCCCACAACTCCCAACGTGGGAAAACCTCAATGGTCTCGAGATTCCGCTCCCTTCATGAAGAGGCCGTCATGCTCAGAAACTCCCACCTGAGCCAACGTCTGATCCTCGCCCTGACTTCAGATGCATGAGATATTGGTTCAGATCTGCAGGGGGTACCTGCCGTGCCCTCGCCCTGAAACCCAAGTCTAGCTTGTCTTCTCAGACTTCCATCCTCACACTCCTGGCCCCAAAGCCCTCAAGTTTGGCAATTCCGGACCCACAATGCAACACTCTGCCTGCCCTCTAGAAAAAAAAAATTATTGCCTCATGAGCTGCCCAGGCACCTTAAATGAAGATAAACCTACACAGCACTCGACTTTACCCAAATTATATAGTCTAACCTGGGCACTAATGCACTGTTGAACACATCCTGAGCCCGGACCTCCTGACCAACTCCCAGAAAGCTGACCGCACACTGAGCACATAAAACCCGCCATGGCCTTAGGTCATCATCTCTTCCCTACCTCAGTTTCCAGGCTTCAGAACCGAGACCTTATCTCCAATCACTGCCCAGGGGTGAGTCTGATGCAGAAATCAGAACTCCTCCTTACCCATGGCAAGAAACCTTGTGGTTGGCACGTTGTCCAACGATCAGTGTAGGAGAAACCCTGAGGCCCCGCCCATTCTTGAGTGCGACGAGGGCATACACACGCATTGTGACCCTCAGCATTAGTCCTGTCCTCTAGTAAGTCCTCTCAGTGGCTGGAACATTAGATGTCATAATGGGCTTGACATGTCCCTAGGCCCCAATTTTTAACCAGATTTCTGATTGTCCAGTCGCCCCTCCTAGGGCTCTACTCTGAAATCCCTCATTTGGTGGGACACCTGAGGTTAAAAAAGAAAACAACAACAACAACAACAACAAAATAAAACGGACTTCTTCCAGCCCACAGAATGAACCCAAACTCTTTGGACGGGGCCAAACCACCAGAGAGTAAGACTCGTCCATTTCCCATGAAGTCACCCAGAAATTCCACGACCATGAGTGACACGATATACCGAGACAAAAACTTGAGCAGGAGCCTCACACTCGCCCTTCTTTCAAATCCCGAAAAGTTCTCCTCATGGTCTGTAGATCAGTCCTGCCATACCTATGACCTGAAACATAAGCCGAGTTTGTGTTTTCAGACAACTGTCCAAAAAGGGCTGGACGACACAACCTACAGGCTCAGGCCCCTGGAGCCAAACCTGAGGACTGTACTTGCCCTCTCCAAGGGAATTGTGTGTGCCCATTCCAATGGCCACAACGCTTCTAATAGAATAAACCTCCAAAGTCCCTGATATATCTCATAGTGGTAGCTTCCCAGGAAAAACAGGGGCAATCTGAGCCCAAATGAGCCCCTACCTGCACTCAGACCCATAGACAGATGTCCTCAGAGGTAAAAAGGAAAGAACAGGCCCCTAGGCACTAATCAGATCCATTGCTTTGGTTTCCAGGCATCTCTCCTCAGAGGCCTGGATTTCAAAAGCTGCATATAGCTGTTTCTTGTTTCACCCATCAGAAAACATCTCATCTACACATGGGAAACTTGCACGTTGGAGCTGTGTCAAAGCCTCTGTTTAGGAGAACCCTTTAGGGCCCCAGTGCCACCGCTTCATTCCAAGGTCTCCATAGACACAAAAGCACATTCGGACCCATCCCCAGGGGTGTGCATTTGAACTCAGCATCCTCGGTAGCTCCCCACAGATCCAGGAGATCTAAACTGTCTTGTTGCTAGGAGACAATTGGAACGCGAGGTGGGCTACCCAGCCATCCATCCTTAGAACCCTGCTCAGAATCATTGGCCTGGAGCCAAACAACAGGTCTCAATTGTCCTGCCGAAGACTCTCTGCAGTTTGGAGCTTCTCACAACTCCCATCATGGGAAAACCCCCATGGCCTCGTGATGCCCCCCCATTCATGAAGGGGCCATCAGGGACAGAAACTCCAACCTGAGCGATCGTCTGATCCTCGCCCTGACTTCAGATGCACGAGATCTCGATTCAGGTCTGTAGATTGTGCCTGCCATGGCCTCACCCAGAAACCTAAGCCTAGCTTGTGTTCTCAGACTTTTGTCGTCAGACTACTGGCCCACAAGGCCTCCAGTTTGGCAATCCAGAACTACAATGCAGCACTCTGCCTGCCCTCCAGATAAAAAACATTGTCCTCTGGGGCTACCCAGTAACCCCAAATGAGGATCAACCTGCACCGACCTTGGCTGTACCCCAAATACATAGGCTGACCAGGGCACTAATGCCCTTTCTGACACAGCCTGAGCCTGGACCCCCTGGCCCCTCCCAGACAGCTGGCCGCACACTGAGCACATCGAGCCGCCATGGCCTTAGGTCGTCATCTCTTCCCAACCTCGGTTTGCAGGTTTCAGAACCTAGACCTTATCTCCAATCACTGTCCATGTTGAAGGTGATGCAGAAATCAGAACTCCTTCCCCATGGCAAGAAACCTTGTGGTTGGCATGTTGTCCAACGTTCAGTGTCGTTGAAACCAGTGTGGCCCATGAGGCCCCGCCCATGCTCGCGGGCCACATTGGTCACAAACACACATTGTGACCCTCAGGCTGAGCCCAGTCCTCAAGTAAGGCCACTCAGTGGCTGGATGAAGAGATAGCATATTGGGCTTGCCATGCCCCTAGGCCCCAATTTTTAACCATACTTCGCGTTGTCCCTTCAGTCTTCCCCACGGCTTGGCTTTGGAATTCCTCTTTTGGTGGGACACCTGACGTAACAAAACTGAAATGAGTCCTCCCATCCCACAGATTGACGAAAAGCAATTGGGAATCGGGCCAAATCCTCAGAGAGGAAGATTCGTCCATGGCCCATGAGGCCTCCCCGACATTCCACGGCCATCACTGATACAAAATCCAGAGACAAAAGCCTGAGCAATCGCCACAGACTCGCACTTTCTTCATATCCTGTAGAGTTCTTCTCATGGTTTGTAGATCGGGCCTGCCATACCTACGTCCCCAAACCTAAGCTGAGTTTGTGTTTTCAGACTTCTGTCCTCAAAGTCTTGGGCCACACACCCTCCAGGCTGGGCCCCTGGAGCCACACATTAGGACTGTGCCTACCAATCCATGGGAATTCTGCCCATTCCATGGTCCAAAATCGTACAAATTAGGAGAAACCTCCAACGACCCTTAGGCCATCCCAATAGTGTGGGTCACCCGGAACAAACAAGGGGTGTCTGACACCAGCTGATAATCGACCTCCACTCATACCATAGATGGATGTCCCCAGAGAAGAAGATTGAACCAGACAGGACCCTAGGCCATAATAGGATCCATTGCTATGGGTTACAGGCATGTGTCCTCAAAAGCCTGATTCCAATACGAGCATAGGGGTTTTCCTGAGGCACCCATTAGAACTCATCTCGTCTCCACAAGTAAACCTGTGCATGGGAGCCATGTCCAAAGCTTAGGAAAGTACTTCAGGTTGCCGGTGCCACCGCCTCATTCCAAGGCCCTCATGGACACAAAAACACTTTAGGACACATCCTCAGGAAAGTCCATTTCAACTCAGCCACCAGGTTGCTCCCACAGAGCCATCAGATCTAAACTGTCTTGTTTCTAGGAGACAATTTGAATGCGAGTCGGGCTTCCCAGGCATCCAACAGCGAACGGTGCTCTGGAGTCATTCCATATGGGATGTCCTGGAGCTGTCCAACAGGTCTCAATTGTCCGGAAGAAGGAATCCTGGAAGGGGGCATCCCACAACTCCCAACGTGGGAAAACCTCAATGGTCTCGAGATTCCGCTCCCTTCATGAAGAGGCCGTCATGCTCAGAAACTCCCACCTGAGCCAACGTCTGATCCTCGCCCTGACTTCAGATGCATGAGATATTGGTTCAGATCTGCAGGGGGTACCTGCCGTGCCCTCGCCCTGAAACCCAAGTCTAGCTTGTCTTCTCAGACTTCCATCCTCACACTCCTGGCCCCAAAGCCCTCAAGTTTGGCAATTCCGGACCCACAATGCAACACTCTGCCTGCCCTCTAGAAAAAAAAAATTATTGCCTCATGAGCTGCCCAGGCACCTTAAATGAAGATAAACCTACACAGCACTCGACTTTACCCAAATTATATAGTCTAACCTGGGCACTAATGCACTGTTGAACACATCCTGAGCCCGGACCTCCTGACCAACTCCCAGAAAGCTGACCGCACACTGAGCACATAAAACCCGCCATGGCCTTAGGTCATCATCTCTTCCCTACCTCAGTTTCCAGGCTTCAGAACCGAGACCTTATCTCCAATCACTGCCCAGGGGTGAGTCTGATGCAGAAATCAGAACTCCTCCTTACCCATGGCAAGAAACCTTGTGGTTGGCACGTTGTCCAACGATCAGTGTAGGAGAAACCCTGAGGCCCCGCCCATTCTTGAGTGCGACGAGGGCATACACACGCATTGTGACCCTCAGCATTAGTCCTGTCCTCTAGTAAGTCCTCTCAGTGGCTGGAACATTAGATGTCATAATGGGCTTGACATGTCCCTAGGCCCCAATTTTTAACCAGATTTCTGATTGTCCAGTCGCCCCTCCTAGGGCTCTACTCTGAAATCCCTCATTTGGTGGGACACCTGAGGTTAAAAAAGAAAACAACAACAACAACAACAACAAAATAAAACGGACTTCTTCCAGCCCACAGAATGAACCCAAACTCTTTGGACGGGGCCAAACCACCAGAGAGTAAGACTCGTCCATTTCCCATGAAGTCACCCAGAAATTCCACGACCATGAGTGACACGATATACCGAGACAAAAACTTGAGCAGGAGCCTCACACTCGCCCTTCTTTCAAATCCCGAAAAGTTCTCCTCATGGTCTGTAGATCAGTCCTGCCATACCTATGACCTGAAACATAAGCCGAGTTTGTGTTTTCAGACAACTGTCCAAAAAGGGCTGGACGACACAACCTACAGGCTCAGGCCCCTGGAGCCAAACCTGAGGACTGTACTTGCCCTCTCCAAGGGAATTGTGTGTGCCCATTCCAATGGCCACAACGCTTCTAATAGAATAAACCTCCAAAGTCCCTGATATATCTCATAGTGGTAGCTTCCCAGGAAAAACAGGGGCAATCTGAGCCCAAATGAGCCCCTACCTGCACTCAGACCCATAGACAGATGTCCTCAGAGGTAAAAAGGAAAGAACAGGCCCCTAGGCACTAATCAGATCCATTGCTTTGGTTTCCAGGCATCTCTCCTCAGAGGCCTGGATTTCAAAAGCTGCATATAGCTGTTTCTTGTTTCACCCATCAGAAAACATCTCATCTACACATGGGAAACTTGCACGTTGGAGCTGTGTCAAAGCCTCTGTTTAGGAGAACCCTTTAGGGCCCCAGTGCCACCGCTTCATTCCAAGGTCTCCATAGACACAAAAGCACATTCGGACCCATCCCCAGGGGTGTGCATTTGAACTCAGCATCCTCGGTAGCTCCCCACAGATCCAGGAGATCTAAACTGTCTTGTTGCTAGGAGACAATTGGAACGCGAGGTGGGCTACCCAGCCATCCATCCTTAGAACCCTGCTCAGAATCATTGGCCTGGAGCCAAACAACAGGTCTCAATTGTCCTGCCGAAGACTCTCTGCAGTTTGGAGCTTCTCACAACTCCCATCATGGGAAAACCCCCATGGCCTCGTGATGCCCCCCCATTCATGAAGGGGCCATCAGGGACAGAAACTCCAACCTGAGCGATCGTCTGATCCTCGCCCTGACTTCAGATGCACGAGATCTCGATTCAGGTCTGTAGATTGTGCCTGCCATGGCCTCACCCAGAAACCTAAGCCTAGCTTGTGTTCTCAGACTTTTGTCGTCAGACTACTGGCCCACAAGGCCTCCAGTTTGGCAATCCAGAACTACAATGCAGCACTCTGCCTGCCCTCCAGATAAAAAACATTGTCCTCTGGGGCTACCCAGTAACCCCAAATGAGGATCAACCTGCACCGACCTTGGCTGTACCCCAAATACATAGGCTGACCAGGGCACTAATGCCCTTTCTGACACAGCCTGAGCCTGGACCCCCTGGCCCCTCCCAGACAGCTGGCCGCACACTGAGCACATCGAGCCGCCATGGCCTTAGGTCGTCATCTCTTCCCAACCTCGGTTTTCAGGTTTCAGAACCTAGACCTTATCTCCAATCACTGTCCATGTTGAAGGTGATGCAGAAATCAGAACTCCTTCCCCATGGCAAGAAACCTTGTGGTTGGCATGTTGTCCAACGTTCAGTGTCGTTGAAACCAGTGTGGCCCATGAGGCCCCGCCCATGCTCGCGGGCCACATTGGTCACAAACACACATTGTGACCCTCAGGCTGAGCCCAGTCCTCAAGTAAGGCCACTCAGTGGCTGGATGAAGAGATAGCATATTGGGCTTGCCATGCCCCTAGGCCCCAATTTTTAACCATACTTCGCGTTGTCCCTTCAGTCTTCCCCACGGCTTGGCTTTGGAATTCCTCTTTTGGTGGGACACCTGACGTAACAAAACTGAAATGAGTCCTCCCATCCCACAGATTGACGAAAAGCAATTGGGAATCGGGCCAAATCCTCAGAGAGGAAGATTCGTCCATGGCCCATGAGGCCTCCCCGACATTCCACGGCCATCACTGATACAAAATCCAGAGACAAAAGCCTGAGCAATCGCCACAGACTCGCACTTTCTTCATATCCTGTAGAGTTCTTCTCATGGTTTGTAGATCGGGCCTGCCATACCTACGTCCCCAAACCTAAGCTGAGTTTGTGTTTTCAGACTTCTGTCCTCAAAGTCTTGGGTCACACACCCTCCAGGCTGGGCCCCTGGAGCCACACATTAGGACTGTGCCTACCAATCCATGGGAATTCTGCCCATTCCATGGTCCAAAATCGTACAAATTAGGAGAAACCTCCAACGACCCTTAGGCCATCCCAATAGTGTGGGTCACCCGGAACAAACAAGGGGTGTCTGACACCAGCTGATAATCGACCTCCACTCATACCATAGATGGATGTCCCCAGAGAAGAAGATTGAACCAGACAGGACCCTAGGCCATAATAGGATCCATTGCTATGGGTTACAGGCATGTGTCCTCAAAAGCCTGATTCCAATACGAGCATAGGGGTTTTCCTGAGGCACCCATTAGAACTCATCTCGTCTCCACAAGTAAACCTGTGCATGGGAGCCATGTCCAAAGCTTAGGAAAGTACTTCAGGTTGCCGGTGCCACCGCCTCATTCCAAGGCCCTCATGGACACAAAAACACTTTAGGACACATCCTCAGGAAAGTCCATTTCAACTCAGCCACCAGGTTGCTCCCACAGAGCCATCAGATCTAAACTGTCTTGTTTCTAGGAGACAATTTGAATGCGAGTCGGGCTTCCCAGGCATCCAACAGCGAACGGTGCTCTGGAGTCATTCCATATGGGATGTCCTGGAGCTGTCCAACAGGTCTCAATTGTCCGGAAGAAGGAATCCTGGAAGGGGGCATCCCACAACTCCCAACGTGGGAAAACCTCAATGGTCTCGAGATTCCGCTCCCTTCATGAAGAGGCCGTCATGCTCAGAAACTCCCACCTGAGCCAACGTCTGATCCTCGCCCTGACTTCAGATGCATGAGATATTGGTTCAGATCTGCAGGGGGTACCTGCCGTGCCCTCGCCCTGAAACCCAAGTCTAGCTTGTCTTCTCAGACTTCCATCCTCACACTCCTGGCCCCAAAGCCCTCAAGTTTGGCAATTCCGGACCCACAATGCAACACTCTGCCTGCCCTCTAGAAAAAAAAAATTATTGCCTCATGAGCTGCCCAGGCACCTTAAATGAAGATAAACCTACACAGCACTCGACTTTACCCAAATTATATAGTCTAACCTGGGCACTAATGCACTGTTGAACACATCCTGAGCCTGGACCTCCTGACCAACTCCCAGAAAGCTGACCGCACACTGAGCACATAAAACCCGCCATGGCCTTAGGTCATCATCTCTTCCCTACCTCAGTTTCCAGGCTTCAGAACCGAGACCTTATCTCCAATCACTGCCCAGGGGTGAGTCTGATGCAGAAATCAGAACTCCTCCTTACCCATGGCAAGAACCCTTGTGGTTGGCACGTTGTCCAACGATCAGTGTAGGAGAAACCCTGAGGCCCCGCCCATTCTTGAGTGCGACGAGGGCATACACACGCATTGTGACCCTCAGCATTAGTCCTGTCCTCTAGTAAGTCCTCTCAGTGGCTGGAACATTAGATGTCATAATGGGCTTGACATGTCCCTAGGCCCCAATTTTTAACCAGATTTCTGATTGTCCAGTCGCCCCTCCTAGGGCTCTACTCTGAAATCCCTCATTTGGTGGGACACCTGAGGTTAAAAAAGAAAACAACAACAACAACAACAACAAAATAAAACGGACTTCTTCCAGCCCACAGAATGAACCCAAACTCTTTGGACGGGGCCAAACCACCAGAGAGTAAGACTCGTCCATTTCCCATGAAGTCACCCAGAAATTCCACGACCATGAGTGACACGATATACCGAGACAAAAACTTGAGCAGGAGCCTCACACTCGCCCTTCTTTCAAATCCCGAAAAGTTCTCCTCATGGTCTGTAGATCAGTCCTGCCATACCTATGACCTGAAACATAAGCCGAGTTTGTGTTTTCAGACAACTGTCCAAAAAGGGCTGGACGACACAACCTACAGGCTCAGGCCCCTGGAGCCAAACCTGAGGACTGTACTTGCCCTCTCCAAGGGAATTGTGTGTGCCCATTCCAATGGCCACAACGCTTCTAATAGAATAAACCTCCAAAGTCCCTGATATATCTCATAGTGGTAGCTTCCCAGGAAAAACAGGGGCAATCTGAGCCCAAATGAGCCCCTACCTGCACTCAGACCCATAGACAGATGTCCTCAGAGGTAAAAAGGAAAGAACAGGCCCCTAGGCACTAATCAGATCCATTGCTTTGGTTTCCAGGCATCTCTCCTCAGAGGCCTGGATTTCAAAAGCTGCATATAGCTGTTTCTTGTTTCACCCATCAGAAAACATCTCATCTACACATGGGAAACTTGCACGTTGGAGCTGTGTCAAAGCCTCTGTTTAGGAGAACCCTTTAGGGCCCCAGTGCCACCGCTTCATTCCAAGGTCTCCATAGACACAAAAGCACATTCGGACCCATCCCCAGGGGTGTGCATTTGAACTCAGCATCCTCGGTAGCTCCCCACAGATCCAGGAGATCTAAACTGTCTTGTTGCTAGGAGACAATTGGAACGCGAGGTGGGCTACCCAGCCATCCATCCTTAGAACCCTGCTCAGAATCATTGGCCTGGAGCCAAACAACAGGTCTCAATTGTCCTGCCGAAGACTCTCTGCAGTTTGGAGCTTCTCACAACTCCCATCATGGGAAAACCCCCATGGCCTCGTGATGCCCCCCCATTCATGAAGGGGCCATCAGGGACAGAAACTCCAACCTGAGCGATCGTCTGATCCTCGCCCTGACTTCAGATGCACGAGATCTCGATTCAGGTCTGTAGATTGTGCCTGCCATGGCCTCACCCAGAAACCTAAGCCTAGCTTGTGTTCTCAGACTTTTGTCGTCAGACTACTGGCCCACAAGGCCTCCAGTTTGGCAATCCAGAACTACAATGCAGCACTCTGCCTGCCCTCCAGATAAAAAACATTGTCCTCTGGGGCTACCCAGTAACCCCAAATGAGGATCAACCTGCACCGACCTTGGCTGTACCCCAAATACATAGGCTGACCAGGGCACTAATGCCCTTTCTGACACAGCCTGAGCCTGGACCCCCTGGCCCCTCCCAGACAGCTGGCCGCACACTGAGCACATCGAGCCGCCATGGCCTTAGGTCGTCATCTCTTCCCAACCTCGGTTTTCAGGTTTCAGAACCTAGACCTTATCTCCAATCACTGTCCATGTTGAAGGTGATGCAGAAATCAGAACTCCTTCCCCATGGCAAGAAACCTTGTGGTTGGCATGTTGTCCAACGTTCAGTGTCGTTGAAACCAGTGTGGCCCATGAGGCCCCGCCCATGCTCGCGGGCCACATTGGTCACAAACACACATTGTGACCCTCAGGCTGAGCCCAGTCCTCAAGTAAGGCCACTCAGTGGCTGGATGAAGAGATAGCATATTGGGCTTGCCATGCCCCTAGGCCCCAATTTTTAACCATACTTCGCGTTGTCCCTTCAGTCTTCCCCACGGCTTGGCTTTGGAATTCCTCTTTTGGTGGGACACCTGACGTAACAAAACTGAAATGAGTCCTCCAATCCCACAGATTGACGAAAAGCAATTGGGAATCGGGCCAAATCCTCAGAGAGGAAGATTCGTCCATGGCCCATGATGCCTCCCCGACATTCCACGGCCATCACTGATACAAAATCCAGAGACAAAAGCCTGAGCAATCGCCACAGACTCGCACTTTCTTCATATCCTGTAGAGTTCTTCTCATGGTTTGTAGATCGGGCCTGCCATACCTACGTCCCCAAACCTAAGCTGAGTTTGTGTTTTCAGACTTCTGTCCTCAAAGTCTTGGGCCACACACCCTCCAGGCTGGGCCCCTGGAGCCACACATTAGGACTGTGCCTACCAATCCATGGGAATTCTGCCCATTCCATGGTCCAAAATCGTACAAATTAGGAGAAACCTCCAACGACCCTTAGGCCATCCCAATAGTGTGGGTCACCCGGAACAAACAAGGGGTGTCTGACACCAGCTGATAATCGACCTCCACTCATACCATAGATGGATGTCCCCAGAGAAGAAGATTGAACCAGACAGGACCCTAGGCCATAATAGGATCCATTGCTATGGGTTACAGGCATGTGTCCTCAAAAGCCTGATTCCAATACGAGCATAGGGGTTTTCCTGAGGCACCCATCAGAACTCATCTCGTCTCCACAAGGAAACCTGTGCATGGGAGCCATGTCCAAAGCTTAGGAAAATACTTCAGGTTGCCGGTGCCACCGCCCCATTCCAAGGCCCTCATGGACACAAAAACACATTAGGACACATCCTCAGGAAAGTCCATTTCAACTTAGCCACCGAGGTTGCTCCCGCAGAGCCATCAGATCTAAACTGTCTTGTTTCTAGGAGACAATTGGAATGCGAGGCGGGCTTCCCAGGCATCCATCCGCGAACGGTACTCTGGAGTCATTCCATATGGGATGTCCTGGAGCTGTCCAACAGGTCTCAATTGTCCGGAAGAAGGAATCCTGGAAGGGGGCATCCCACAACTCCCAACGTGGGAAAACCTCAATGGTCTCCAGATTCCGCTCCCTTCATGAAGCGGCCGTCATGCTCAGAAACTCCCACCTGAGCCAACGTCTGATCCTCGCCCTGACTTCAGATGCATGAGATATTGGTTCAGATCTGCAGGGGGTACCTGCCGTGCCCTCGCCCTGAAACCCAAGTCTAGCTTGTCTTCTCAGACTTCCATCCTCACACTCCTGGCCCCAAAGCCCTCAAGTTTGGCAATTCCGGACCCACAATGCAGCACTCTGCCTGCCCTCTAGAAAAAAAAAAAAAATTATTGCCTCATGAGCTGCCCAGGCACCTTAAATGAAGATAAACCTACACAGCACTCGACTTTACCCAAATTATATAGTCTAACCTGGGCACTAATGCACTGTCGAACACATCCTGAGCCCGGACCTCCTGACCAACTCCCAGAAAGCTGACCGCACACTGAGCACATAAAACCCGCCATGGCCTTAGGTCATCATCTCTTCCCTACCTCAGTTTCCAGGCTTCAGAACCGAGACCTTATCTCCAATCACTGCCCAGGGGTGAGTCTGATGCAGAAATCAGAACTCCTCCTTACCCATGGCAAGAAACCTTGTGGTTGGCACGTTGTCCAACGATCAGTGTAGGAGAAACCCTGAGGCCCCGCCCATTCTTGAGTGCGACGAGGGCATACACACGCATTGTGACCCTCAGCATGAGTCCTGTCCTCTAGTAAGTCCTCTCAGTGGCTGGACCATTAGATGTCATAATGGGCTTGACATGTCCCTAGGCCCCAATTTTTAACCAGATTTCTGATTGTCCAGTCGCCCCTCCTAAAGCTCTACTCTGAAATCCCTCATTTGGTGGGACACCTGAGGTTAAAAAAGAAAACAACAACAACAACAACAACAACAACAACAAAATAAAACGGACTTCTTCCAGCCCACAGAATGAACCCAAACTCTTTGGACGGGGCCAAACCACCAGAGAGTAAGACTCGTCCATTTCCCATGAAGTCACCCAGAAATTCCACGACCATGAGTGACACGATATCCCGAGACAAAAACTTGAGCAGGAGCCTCACACTCGCCCTTCTTTCAAATCCCGAAAAGTTCTCCTCATGGTCTGTAGATCTGTCCTGCCATACCTATGACCTGAAACATAAGCCGAGTTTGTGTTTTCAGACAACTGTCCAAAAAGGGCTGGACGACACAACCTACAGGCTCAGGCCCCTGGAGCCAAACCTGAGGACTGTACTTGCCCTCTCCAAGGGAATTGTGTGTGCCCATTCCAATGGCCACAACCCTTCTAATAGGATAAACCTCCAAAGTCCCTGATATATCTCAATAGTGGTAGCTTCCCAGGAAAAACAGGGGCAATCTGAACCCAAATGAGCCCCTACCTGCACTCAGACCCATAGACAGATGTCCTCAGAGGTAAAAAGGAAAGAACAGGCCCCTAGGCACTAATCAGATCCATTGCTTTGGTTTCCAGGCATCTCTCCTCAGAGGCCTGGATTTCAAAAGCAGCATATAGCTGTTTCTTGTTTCACCCATCAGAAAACATCTCATCTACACATGGGAAACTTGCACGTTGGAGCTGTGTCAAAGCCTCTGTTTAGGAGAACCCTTTAGGGCCCCAGTGCCACCGCTTCATTCCAAGGTCTCCATAGACACAAAAGCACATTCGGACCCATCCCCAGGGGTGTGCATTTCAACTCAGCATCCTCGGTAGCTCCCCACAGATCCAGGAGATCTAAACTGTCTTGTTGCTAGGAGACAATTGGAACGCGAGGTGGGCTACCCAGCCATCCATCCTTAGAACCCTGCTCAGAATCATTGGCCTGGAGCCAAACAACAGGTCTCAATTGTCCTGCCGAAGACTCTCTGCAGTTTGGAGCTTCTCACAACTCCCATCATGGGAAAACCCCCATGGCCTCGTGATGCCCCCCCATTCATGAAGGGGCCATCAGGGACAGAAACTCCAACCTGAGCGATCGACTGATCCTCGCCCTGACTTCAGATGCACGAGATCTCGATTCAGGTCTGTAGATTGTGCCTGCCATGGCCTCACCCAGAAACCTAAGCCTAGCTTGTGT
The DNA here is from genome assembly GCF_964662115.1 of Mustela nivalis. Taxonomy (NCBI): domain Eukaryota; kingdom Metazoa; phylum Chordata; class Mammalia; order Carnivora; family Mustelidae; genus Mustela; species Mustela nivalis. Next base: position 110,737 of record NW_028135286.1, on the reverse strand, counting down.
TCTCCGACTTTTGTCGTCAGACTACTGGCCCACAAGGCCTCCAGTTTGGCAATCCAGAACTACAATGCAGCACTCTGCCTGCCCTCCAGATAAAAAACATTGTCCTCTGGGGCTACCCAGTAACCCCAAATGAGGATCAACCTGCACCGACCTTGGCTGTACCCCAAATACATAGGCTGACCAGGGCACTAATGCCCTTTCTGACACAGCCTGAGCCTGGACCCCCTGGCCCCTCCCAGACAGCTGGCCGCACACTGAGCACATCGAGCCGCCATGGCCTTAGGTCGTCATCTCTTCCCAACCTCGGTTTTCAGGTTTCAGAACCTAGACCTTATCTCCAATCACTGTCCATGTTGAAGGTGATGCAGAAATCAGAACTCCTTCCCCATGGCAAGAAACCTTGTGGTTGGCATGTTGTCCAACGTTCAGTGTCGTTGAAACCAGTGTGGCCCATGAGGCCCCGCCCATGCTCGCGGGCCACATTGGTCACAAACACACATTGTGACCCTCAGGCTGAGCCCAGTCCTCAAGTAAGGCCACTCAGTGGCTGGATGAAGAGATAGCATATTGGGCTTGCCATGCCCCTAGGCCCCAATTTTTAACCATACTTCGGGTTGTCCCTTCAGTCTTCCCCACGGCTTGGCTTTGGAATTCCTCTTTTGGTGGGACACCTGACGTAACAAAACTGAAATGAGTCCTCCCATCCCACAGATTGACGAAAAGCAATTGGGAATCGGGCCAAATCCTCAGAGAGGAAGATTCGTCCATGGCCCATGAGGCCTCCCCGACATTCCACGGCCATCACTGATACAAAATCCAGAGACAAAAGCCTGAGCAATCGCCACAGACTCGCACTTTCTTCATATCCTGTAGAGTTCTTCTCATGGTTTGTAGATCGGACCTGCCATACCTACGTCCCCAAACCTAAGCTGAGTTTGTGTTTTCAGACTTCTGTCCTCAAAGTCTTGGGCCACACACCCTCCAGGCTGGGCCCCTGGAGCCACACATTAGGACTGTGCCTACCAATCCATGGGAATTCTGCCCATTCCATGGTCCAAAATCGTACAAATTAGGAGAAACCTCCAACGACCCTTAGGCCATCCCAATAGTGTGGGTCACCCGGAACAAACAAGGGCTGTCTGACACCAGCTGATAATCGACCTCCACTCATACCATAGATGGATGTCCCCAGAGAAGAAGATTGAACCAGACAGGACCCTAAGCCATAATAGGATCCATTGCTATGGGTTACAGGCATGTGTCCTCAAAAGCCTGATTCCATTACGAGCATAGGGGTTTTCCTGAGGCACCCATTAGAACTCATCTCGTCTCCACAAGGAAACCTGTGCATGGGAGCCATGTCCAAAGCTTAGGAAAGTACTTCAGGTTGCCGGTGCCACCGCCTCATTCCAAGGCCCTCATGGACACAAAAACACATTAGGACCCATCCTCAGGAAAGTCCATTTCAACTCAGCCACCGAGGTTGCTCCCGCAGAGCCATCAGATCTAAACTGTCTTGTTGCTAGGAGACAATTGGAATGCGAGGCGGGCTTCACAGGCATCCATCCGCGAACGGTGCTCTGGAGTCATTCCATATGGGATGTCCTGGAGCTGTCCAACAGGTCTCAATTGTCCGGAAGAAGGAATCCTGGAAGGGGGCTACCCACAACTCCCAACGTGGGAAAACCTCAATGGTCTCGAGATTCCGCTCCCTTCATGAAGCGGCCGTCATGCTCAGAAACTCCCACCTGAGCCAACGTCTGATCCTCGCCCTGACTTCAGATGCATGAGATATTGGTTCAGATCTGCAGGGGGTACCTGCCGTGCCCTCGCCCTGAAACCCAAGTCTAGCTTGTCTTCTCAGACTTCCATCCTCACACTCCTGGCCCCAAAGCCCTCAAGTTTGGCAATTCCGGACCCACAATGCAGCACTCTGCCTGCCCTCTAGAAAAAAAAAAAATTATTGCCTCATGAGCTGCCCAGGCACCTTAAATGAAGATAAACCTACACAGCACTCGACTTTACCCAAATTATATAGTCTAACCTGGGCACTAATGCACTGTCGAACACATCCTGAGCCCGGACCTCCTGACCAACTCCCAGAAAGCTGACCGCACACTGAGCACATAAAACCCGCCATGGCCTTAGGTCATCATATCTTCCCTACCTCAGTTTCCAGGCTTCAGAACCGAGACCTTATCTCCAATCACTGCCCAGGGGTGAGTCTGATGCAGAAATCAGAACTCCTCCTTACCCATGGCAAGAACCCTTGTGGTTGGCACGTTGTCCAACGATCAGTGTAGGAGAAACCCTGAGGCCCCGCCCATTCTTGAGTGCGACGAGGGCATACACACGCATTGTGACCCTCAGCATGAGTCCTGTCCTCTAGTAAGTCCTCTCAGTGGCTGGACCATTAGATGTCATAATGGGCTTGACATGTCCCTAGGCCCCAATTTTTAACCAGATTTCTGATTGTCCAGTCGCCCCTCCTAAAGCTCTACTCTGAAATCCTTCATTTGGTGGGACACCTGAGGTTAAAAAAGAAAACAACCACAACAACAACAACAACAACAACAACAACAACAACAAAATAAAACGGACTTCTTCCAGCCCACAGAATGAACCCAAACTCTTTGGACGGGGCCAAACCACCAGAGAGTAAGACTCGTCCATTTCCCATGAAGTCACCCAGAAATTCCACGACCATGAGTGACACGATATCCCGAGACAAAAACTTGAGCAGGAGCCTCACACTCGCCCTTCTTTCAAATCCCGAAAAGTTCTCCTCATGGTCTGTAGATCTGTCCTGCCATACCTATGACCTGAAACATAAGCCGAGTTTGTGTTTTCAGACAACTGTCCAAAAAGGGCTGGACGACACAACCTACAGGCTCAGGCCCCTGGAGCCAAACCTGAGGACTGTACTTGCCCTCTCCAAGGGAATTGTCTGTGCCCATTCCAATGGCCACAACCCTTCTAATAGGATAAACCTCCAAAGTCCCTGATATATCTCAATAGTGGTAGCTTCCTAGGAAAAACAGGGGCAATCTGAACCCAAATGAGCCCCTACCTGCACTCAGACCCATAGACAGATGTCCTCAGAGGTAAAAAGGAAAGAACAGGCCCCTAGGCACTAATCAGATCCATTGCTTTGGTTTCCAGGCATCTCTCCTCAGAGGCCTGGATTTCAAAAGCAGCATATAGCTGTTTCTTGTTTCACCCATCAGAAAACATCTCATCTACACATGGGAAACTTGCACGTTGGAGCTGTGTCAAAGCCTCTGTTTAGGAGAACCCTTTAGGGCCCCAGTGATACCGCTTCATTCCAAGGTCTCCATAGACACAAAAGCACATTTGGACCCATCCCCAGGGGTGTGCATTTCAACTCAGCATCCTCGGTAGCTCCCCACAGATCCAGGAGATCTAAACTGTCTTGTTGCTAGGAGACAATTGGAACGCGAGGTGGGCTACCCAGCCATCCATCCTTAGAACCCTGCTCAGAATCATTGGCCTGGAGCCAAACAACAGGTCTCAATTGTCCTGCCGAAGACTCTCTGCAGTTTGGAGCTTCTCACAACTCCCATCATGGGAAAACCCCCATGGCCTCGTGATGCCCCCCCATTCATGAAGGGGCCATCAGGGACAGAAACTCCAACCTGAGCGATCGTCTGATCCTCGCCCTGACTTCAGATGCACGAGATCTCGATTCAGGTCTGTAGATTGTGCCTGCCATGGCCTCACCCAGAAACCTAAGCCTAGCTTGTGTTCTCCGACTTTTGTCGTCAGACTACTGGCCCACAAGGCCTCCAGTTTGGCAATCCAGAACTACAATGCAGCACTCTGCCTGCCCTCCAGATAAAAAACATTGTCCTCTGGGGCTACCCAGTAACCCCAAATGAGGATCAACCTGCACCGACCTTGGCTGTACCCCAAATACATAGGCTGACCAGGGCACTAATGCCCTTTCTGACACAGCCTGAGCCTGGACCCCCTGGCCCCTCCCAGACAGCTGGCCGCACACTGAGCACATCGAGCCGCCATGGCCTTAGGTCGTCATCTCTTCCCAACCTCGGTTTGCAGGTTTCAGAACCTAGACCTTATCTCCAATCACTGTCCATGTTGAAGGTGATGCAGAAATCAGAACTCCTTCCCCATGGCAAGAAACCTTGTGGTTGGCATGTTGTCCAACGTTCAGTGTCGTTGAAACCAGTGTGGCCCATGAGGCCCCGCCCATGCTCGCGGGCCACATTGGTCACAAACACACATTGTGACCCTCAGGCTGAGCCCAGTCCTCAAGTAAGGCCACTCAGTGGCTGGATGAAGAGATAGCATATTGGGCTTGCCATGCCCCTAGGCCCCAATTTTTAACCATACTTCGGGTTGTCCCTTCAGTCTTCCCCACGGCTTGGCTTTGGAATTCCTCTTTTGGTGGGACACCTGACGTAACAAAACTGAAATGAGTCCTCCCATCCCACAGATTGACGAAAAGCAATTGGGAATCGGGCCAAATCCTCAGAGAGGAAGATTCGTCCATGGCCCATGAGGCCTCCCCGACATTCCACGGCCATCACTGATACAAAATCCAGAGACAAAAGCCTGAGCAATCGCCACAGACTCGCACTTTCTTCATATCCTGTAGAGTTCTTCTCATGGTTTGTAGATCGGACCTGCCATACCTACGTCCCCAAACCTAAGCTGAGTTTGTGTTTTCAGACTTCTGTCCTCAAAGTCTTGGGCCACACACCCTCCAGGCTGGGCCCCTGGAGCCACACATTAGGACTGTGCCTACCAATCCATGGGAATTCTGCCCATTCCATGGTCCAAAATCGTACAAATTAGGAGAAACCTCCAACGACCCTTAGGCCATCCCAATAGTGTGGGTCACCCGGAACAAACAAGGGGTGTCTGACACCAGCTGATAATCGACCTCCACTCATACCATAGATGGATGTCCCCAGAGAAGAAGATTGAACCAGACAGGACCCTAGGCCATAATAGGATCCATTGCTATGGGTTACAGGCATGTGTCCTCAAAAGCCTGATTCCAATACGAGCATAGGGGTTTTCCTGAGGCACCCATTAGAACTCATCTCGTCTCCACAAGTAAACCTGTGCATGGGAGCCATGTCCAAAGCTTAGGAAAGTACTTCAGGTTGCCGGTGCCACCGCCTCATTCCAAGGCCCTCATGGACACAAAAACACATTAGGACACATCCTCAGGAAAGTCCATTTCAACTCAGCCACCGAGGTTGCTCCCGCAGAGCCATCAGATCTAAACTGTCTTGTTGCTAGGAGACAATTGGAATGCGAGGCGGGCTTCACAGGCATCCATCCGCGAACGGTGCTCTGGAGTCATTCCATATGGGATGTCCTGGAGCTGTCCAACAGGTCTCAATTGTCCGGAAGAAGGAATCCTGGAAGGGGGCTACCCACAACTCCCAACGTGGGAAAACCTCAATGGTCTCGAGATTCCGCTCCCTTCATGAAGCGGCCGTCATGCTCAGAAACTCCCACCTGAGCCAACGTCTGATCCTCGCCCTGACTTCAGATGCATGAGATATTGGTTCAGATCTGCAGGGGGTACCTGCCGTGCCCTCGCCCTGAAACCCAAGTCTAGCTTGTCTTCTCAGACTTCCATCCTCACACTCCTGGCCCCAAAGCCCTCAAGTTTGGCAATTCCGGACCCACAATGCAGCACTCTGCCTGCCCTCTAGAAAAAAAAAAAAATTATTGCCTCATGAGCTGTCCAGGCACCTTAAATGAGGGTAAACCTACACAGAACTCGACTTTATCCAAATTATATAGTCTAACCTGGGCACTAATGCACTGTCGAACACATCCTGAGCCCGGACCTTCTGACGAACACCCAGAAAGCTGACCGCACACTGAGCACATAAAACCCGCCATGGCCTTAGGTCATCATCTCTTCCCTACCTCAGTTTTCAGGCTTCAGAACCGAGACCTTATCTCCAATCACTTCCCAGGGGTGAGTCTGATGCAGAAATCAGAACTCCTCCTTACCCATGGCAAGAAACCTTGTGGTTGGCACGTTGTCCAACGATCAGTGTAGGAGAATCCCTGAGGCCCCGCCCATTCTTGAGTGCGACGAGGGCATACACACGCATTGTGACCCTCAGCATGAGTCCTGTCCTCTAGTAAGTCCTCTCAGTGGCTGGACCATTAGATGTCATAATGGGCTTGACATGTCCCTAGGCCCCAATTTTTAACCAGATTTCTGATTGTCCAGTCGCCCCTCCTAGGGCTCTACTCTGAAATCCCTCATTTGGTGGGACACCTGAAGTTAAAAAAGAAAACAACAACAACAACAACAACAACAACAACAACAACAACAAAATAAAACGGACTTCTTCCAGCCCACAGAATGAACCCAAACTCTTTGGACGGGGCCAAACCACCAGAGAGTAAGACTCGTCCATTTCCCATGAAGTCACCCAGAAATTCCACGACCATGAGTGACACGATATCCCGAGACAAAAACTTGAGCAGGAGCCTCACACTCGCCCTTCTTTCAAATCCCGAAAAGTTCTCCTCATGGTCTGTAGATCTGTCCTGCCATACCTATGACCTGAAACATAAGCCGAGTTTGTGTTTTCAGACAACTGTCCAAAAAGGGCTGGATGACACAACCTACAGGCTCAGGCCCCTGGAGCCAAACCTGAGGACTGTACTTGCCCTCTCCAAGGGAATTGTGTGTGCCCATTCCAATGGCCACAACCCTTCTAATAGGATAAACCTCCAAAGTCCCTGATATATCTCAATAGTGGTAGCTTCCCAGGAAAAACAGGGGCAATCTGAGCCCAAATGAGCCCCTACCTGCACTCAGACCCATAGACAGATGTCCTCAGAGGTAAAAAGGAAAGAACAGGCCCCTAGGCACTAATCAGATCCATTGCTTTGGTTTCCAGGCATCTCTCCTCAGAGGCCTGGATTTCAAAAGCAGCATATAGCTGTTTCTTGTTTCACCCATCAGAAAACATCTCATCTACACATGGGAAACTTGCACGTTGGAGCTGTGTCAAAGCCTCTGTTTAGGAGAACCCTTTAGGGCCCCAGTGCCACCGCTTCATTCCAAGGTCTCCATAGACACAAAAGCACATTAGGACCCATCCCCAGGGGTGTGCATTTCAACTCAGCATCCTCGGTAGCTCCCCACAGATCCAGGAGATCTAAACTGTCTTGTTGCTAGGAGACAATTGGAACGCGAGGTGGGCTACCCAGCCATCCATCCTTAGAACCCTGCTCAGAATCATTGGCCTGGAGCCAAACAACAGGTCTCAATTGTCCTGCCGAAGACTCTCTGCAGTTTGGAGCTTCTCACAACTCCCATCATGGGAAAACCCCCATGGCCTCGTGATGCCCCCCCATTCATGAAGGGGCCATCAGGGACAGAAACTCCAACCTGAGCGATCGTCTGATCCTCGCCCTGTCTTCAGATGCACGAGATCTCGATTCAGGTCTGTAGATTGTGCCTGCCATGGCCTCACCCAGAAACCTAAGCCTAGCTTGTGTTCTCAGACTTTTGTCGTCAGACTACTGGCCCACAAGGCCTCCAGTTTGGCAATCCAGAACTACAATGCAGCACTCTGCCTGCCCTCCAGATAAAAAACATTGTCCTCTGGGGCTACCCAGTAACCCCAAATGAGGATCAACCTGCACCGACCTTGGCTGTACCCCAAATACATAGGCTGACCAGGGCACTAATGCCCTTTCTGACACAGCCTGAGCCTGGACCCCCTGGCCCCTCCCAGACAGCTGGCCGCACACTGAGCACATCGAGCCGCCATGGCCTTAGGTCGTCATCTCTTTCCAACCTCGGTTTGCAGGTTTCAGAACCTAGACCTTATCTCCAATCACTGTCCATGTTGAAGGTGATGCAGAAATCAGAACTCCTTCCCCATGGCAAGAAACCTTGTGGTTGGCATGTTGTCCAACGTTCAGTGTCGTTGAAACCAGTGTGGCCCATGAGGCCCCGCCCATGCTCGCGGGCCACATTGGTCACAAACACACATTGTGACCCTCAGGCTGAGCCCAGTCCTCAAGTAAGGCCACTCAGTGGCTGGATGAAGAGATAGCATATTGGGCTTGCCATGCCCCTAGGCCCCAATTTTTAACCATACTTCGGGTTGTCCCTTCAGTCTTCCCCACGGCTTGGCTTTGGAATTCCTCTTTTGGTGGGACACCTGACGTAACAAAACTGAAATGAGTCCTCCCATCCCACAGATTGACGAAAAGCAATTGGGAATCGGGCCAAATCCTCAGAGAGGAAGATTCGTCCATGGCCCATGAGGCCTCCCCGACATTCCACGGCCATCACTGATACAAAATCCAGAGACAAAAGCCTGAGCAATCGCCACAGACTCGCACTTTCTTCATATCCTGTAGAGTTCTTCTCATGGTTTGTAGATCGGACCTGCCATACCTACGTCCCCAAACCTAAGCTGAGTTTGTGTTTTCAGACTTCTGTCCTCAAAGTCTTGGGCCACACACCCTCCAGGCTGGGCCCCTGGAGCCACACATTAGGACTGTGCCTACCAATCCATGGGAATTCTGCCCATTCCATGGTCCAAAATCGTACAAATTAGGAGAAACCTCCAACGACCCTTAGGCCATCCCAATAGTGTGGGTCACCCGGAACAAACAAGGGCTGTCTGACACCAGCTGATAATCGACCTCCACTCATACCATAGATGGATGTCCCCAGAGAAGAAGATTGAACCAGACAGGACCCTAGGCCATAATAGGATCCATTGCTTTGGGTTACAGGCATGTGTCCTCAAAAGCCTGATTCCAATACGAGCATAGGGGTTTTCCTGAGGCACCCATTAGAACTCATCTCGTCTCCACAAGTAAACCTGTGCATGGGAGCCATGTCCAAAGCTTAGGAAAGTACTTCAGGTTGCCGGTGCCACCGCCTCATTCCAAGGCCCTCATGGACACAAAAACACATTAGGACCCATCCTCAGGAAAGTCCATTTCAACTCAGCCACCGAGGTTGCTCCCGCAGAGCCATCAGATCTAAACTGTCTTGTTGCTAGGAGACAATTGGAATGCGAGGCGGGCTTCCCAGGCATCCATCCGCGAACGGTGCTCTGGAGTCATTCCATATGGGATGTCCTGGAGCTGTCCAACAGGTCTCAATTGTCCGGAAGAAGGAATCCTGGAAGGGGGCTACCCACAACTACCAACGTGGGAAAACCTCAATGGTCTCGAGATTCCGCTCCCTTCATGAAGCGGCCGTCATGCTCAGAAACTCCCACCTGAGCCAACGTCTGATCCTCGCCCTGACTTCAGATGCATGAGATATTGGTTCAGATCTGCAGGGGGTACCTGCCGTGCCCTCGCCCTGAAACCCAAGTCTAGCTTGTCTTCTCAGACTTCCATCCTCACACTCCTGGCCCCAAAGCCCTCAAGTTTGGCAATTCCGGACCCACAATGCAGGACTCTGCCTGCCCTCTAGAAAAAAAAAAAATTATTGCCTCATGAGCTGTCCAGGCACCTTAAATGACGGTAAACCTACACAGCACTCGACTTTACCCAAATTATATAGTCTAACCTGGGCACTAATGCACTGTCGAACACATCCTGAGCCCGGACCTCCTGACCAACACCCAGAAAGCTGACCGCACACTGAGCACATAAAACCCGCCATGGCCTTAGGTCATCATCTCTTCCCTACCTCAGTTTTCAGGCTTCAGAACCGAGACCTTATCTCCAATCACTGCCCAGGGGTGAGTCTGATGCAGAAATCAGAACTCCTCCTTACCCATGGCAAGAAACCTTGTGGTTGGCACGTTGTCCAACGATCAGTGTAGGAGAAACCCTGAGGCCCCGCCCATTCTTGAGTGCGACGAGGGCATACACACGCATTGTGACCCTCAGCATGAGTCCTGTCCTCTAGTAAGTCCTCTCAGTGGCTGGACCATTAGATGTCATAATGGGCTTGACATGTCCCTAGGCCCCAATTTTTAACCAGATTTCTGATTGTCCAGTCGCCCCTCCTAAAGCTCTACTCTGAAATCCCTCATTTGGTGGGACACCTGAGGTTAAAAAAGAAAACAACAACAACAACAACAACAAAATAAAACGGACTTCTTCCAGCCCACAGAATGAACCCAAACTCTTTGGACGGGGCCAAACCACCAGAGAGTAAGACTCGTCCATTTCCCATGAAGTCACCCAGAAATTCCACGACCATGAGTGACACGATATCCCGAGACAAAAACTTGAGCAGGAGCCTCACACTCGCCCTTCTTTCAAATCCCGAAAAGTTCTCCTCATGGTCTGTAGATCTGTCCTGCCATACCTATGACCTGAAACATAAGCCGAGTTTGTGTTTTCAGACAACTGTCCAAAAAGGGCTGGACGACACAACCTACAGGCTCAGGCCCCTGGAGCCAAACCTGAGGACTGTACTTGCCCTCTCCAAGGGAATTGTCTGTGCCCATTCCAATGGCCACAACCCTTCTAATAGGATAAACCTCCAAAGTCCCTGATATATCTCAATAGTGGTAGCTTCCCAGGAAAAACAGGGGCAATCTGAACCCAAATGAGCCCCTACCTGCACTCAGACCCATAGACAGATGTCCTCAGAGGTAAAAAGGAAAGAACAGGCCCCTAGGCACTAATCAGATCCATTGCTTTGGTTTCCAGGCATCTCTCCTCAGAGGCCTGGATTTCAAAAGCAGCATATAGCTGTTTCTTGTTTCACCCATCAGAAAACATCTCATCTATACATGGGAAACTTGCACGTTGGAGCTGTGTCAAAGCCTCTGTTTAGGAGAACCCTTTAGGGCCCCAGTGCCACCGCTTCATTCCAAGGTCTCCATAGACACAAAAGCACATTCGGACCCATCCCCAGGGGTGTGCATTTCAACTCAGCATCCTCGGTAGCTCCCCACAGATCCAGGAGATCTAAACTGTCTTGTTGCTAGGAGACAATTGGAACGCGAGGTGGGCTACCCAGCCATCCATCCTTAGAACCCTGTTCAGAATCATTGGCCTGGAGCCAAACAACAGGTCTCAATTGTCCTGCCGAAGACTCTCTGCAGTTTGGAGCTTCTCACAACTCCCATCATGGGAAAACCCCCATGGCCTCGTGATGCCCCCCCATTCATGAAGGGGCCATCAGGGACAGAAACTCCAACCTGAGCGATCGTCTGATCCTCGCCCTGACTTCAGATGCACGAGATCTCGATTCAGGTCTGTAGATTGTGCCTGCCATGGCCTCACCCAGAAACCTAAGCCTAGCTTGTGTTCTCAGACTTTTGTCGTCAGACTACTGGCCCACAAGGCCTCCAGTTTGGCAATCCAGAACTACAATGCAGCACTCTGCCTGCCCTCCAGATAAAAAACATTGTCCTCTGGGTCTACCCAGTAACCCCAAATGAGGATCAACCTGCACCGACCTTGGCTGTACCCCAAATACATAGGCTGACCAGGGCACTAATGCCCTTTCTGACACAGCCTGAGCCTGGACCCCCTGGCCCCTCCCAGACAGCTGGCCGCACACTGAGCACATCGAGCCGCCATGGCCTTAGGTCGTCATCTCTTCCCAACCTCGGTTTGCAGGTTTCAGAACCTAGACCTTATCTCCAATCACTGTCCATGTTGAAGGTGATGCAGAAATCAGAACTCCTTCCCCATGGCAAGAAACCTTGTGGTTGGCATGTTGTCCAACGTTCAGTGTCCTTGAAACCAGTGTGGCCCATGAGGCCCCGCCCATGCTCGCGGGCCACATTGGTCACAAACACACATTGTGACCCTCAGGCTGAGCCCAGTCCTCAAGTAAGGCCACTCAGTGGCTGGATGAAGAGATAGCATATTGGGCTTGCCATGCCCCTAGGCCCCAATTTTTAACCATACTTCGGGTTGTCCCTTCAGTCTTCCCCACGGCTTGGCTTTGGAATTCCTCTTTTGGTGGGACACCTGAGGTAACAAAACTGAAATGAGTCCTCCCATCCCACAGATTGACGAAAAGCAATTGGGAATCGGGCCAAATCCTCAGAGAGGAAGATTCGTCCATGGCCCATGAGGCCTCCCCGACATTCCACGGCCATCACTGATACAAAATCCAGAGACAAAAGCCTGAGCAATCGCCACAGACTCGCACTTTCTTCATATCCTGTAGAGTTCTTCTCATGGTTTGTAGATCGGACCTGCCATACCTACGTCCCCAAACCTAAGCTGAGTTTGTGTTTTCAGACTTCTGTCCTCAAAGTCTTGGGCCACACACCCTCCAGGCTGGGCCCCTGGAGCCACACATTAGGACTGTGCCTACCAATCCATGGGAATTCTGCCCATTCCATGGTCCAAAATCGTACAAATTAGGAGAAACCTCCAACGACCCTTAGGCCATCCCAATAGTGTGGGTCACCCGGAACAAACAAGGGGTGTCTGACACCAGCTGATAATCGACCTCCACTCATACCATAGATGGATGTCCCCAGAGAAGAAGATTGAACCAGACAGGACCCTAGGCCATAATAGGATCCATTGCTATGGGTTACAGGCATGTGTCCTCAAAAGCCTGATTCCAATACGAGCATAGGGGTTTTCCTGAGGCACCCATCAGAACTCATCTCGTCTCCACAAGTAAACCTGTGCATGGGAGCCATGTCCAAAGCTTAGGAAAGTACTTCAGGTTGCCGGTGCCACCGCCTCATTCCAAGGCCCTCATGGACACAAAAACACATTAGGACCCATCCTCAGGAAAGTCCATTTCAACTCAGCCACCGAGGTTGCTCCCGCAGAGCCATCAGATCTAAACTGTCTTGTTGCTAGGAGACAATTGGAATACGAGGCGGGCTTCCCAGGCATCCATCCGCGATCGGTACTCTGGAGTCATTCCATATGGGATGTCCTGGAGCTGTCCAACAGGTCTCAATTGTCCGGAAGAAGGAATCCTGGAAGGGGGCATCCCACAACTCCCAACGTGGGAAAACCTCAATGGTCTCGAGATTCCGCTCCCTTCATGAAGCGGCCGTCATGCTCAGAAACTCCCACCTGAGCCAACGTCTGATCCTCGCCCTGACTTCAGATGCATGAGATATTGGTTCAGATCTGCAGGGGGTACCTGCCGTGCCCTCGCCCTGAAACCCAAGTCTAGCTTGTCTTCTCAGACTTCCATCCTCACACTCCTGGCCCCAAAGCCCTCAAGTTTGGCAATTCCGGACCCACAATGCAGCACTCTGCCTGCCCTCTAAAAAAAAAAAAAAATTATTGCCTCATGAGCTGCCCAGGCACCTTAAATGAAGATAAACCTACACAGCACTCGACTTTACCCAAATTATATAGTCTAACCTGGGCACTAATGCACTGTCGAACACATCCTGAGCCCGGACCTCCTGACCAACTCCCAAAAAGCTGACCGCACACTGAGCACATAAAACCCGCCATGGCCTTAGGTCATCATCTCTTCCCTACCTCAGTTTCCAGGCTTCAGAACCGAGACCTTATCTCCAATCACTGCCCAGGGGTGAGTCTGATGCAGAAATCAGAACTCCTCCTTACCCATGGCAAGAACCCTTGTGGTTGGCACGTTGTCCAACGATCAGTGTAGGAGAAACCCTGAGGCCCCGCCCATTCTTGAGTGCGACGAGGGCATACACACGCATTGTGACCCTCAGCATGAGTCCTGTCCTCTAGTAAGTCCTCTCAGTGGCTGGACCATTAGATGTCATAATGGGCTTGACATGTCCCTAGGCCCCAATTTTTAACCAGATTTCTGATTGTCCAGTCGCCCCTCCTAAAGCTCTACTCTGAAATCCTTCATTTGGTGGGACACCTGAGGTTAAAAAAGAAAACAACAACAACAACAACAACAACAACAACAACAACAAAATAAAACGGACTTCTTCCAGCCCACAGAATGAACCCAAACTCTTTGGACGGGGCCAAACCACCAGAGAGTAAGACTCGTCCATTTCCCATGAAGTCACCCAGAAATTCCACGACCATGAGTGACACGATATCCCGAGACAAAAACTTGAGCAGGAGCCTCACACTCGCCCTTCTTTCAAATCCCGAAAAGTTCTCCTCATGGTCTGTAGATCTGTCCTGCCATACCTATGACCTGAAACATAAGCCGAGTTTGTGTTTTCAGACAACTGTCCAAAAAGGGCTGGACGACACAACCTACAGGCTCAGGCCCCTGGAGCCAAACCTGAGGACTGTACTTGCCCTCTCCAAGGGAATTGTCTGTGCCCATTCCAATGGCCACAACCCTTCTAATAGGATAAACCTCCAAAGTCCCTGATATATCTCAATAGTGGTAGCTTCCCAGGAAAAACAGGGGCAATCTGAGCCCAAATGAGCCCCTACCTGCACTCAGACCCATAGACAGATGTCCTCAGAGGTAAAAAGGAGAGAACAGGCCCCTAGGCACTAATCAGATCCATTGCTTTGGTTTCCAGGCATCTCTCCTCAGAGGCCTGGATTTCAAAAGCAGCATATAGCTGTTTCTTGACTCACCCATCAGAAAACATCTCATCTACACATGGGAAACTTGCACGTTGGAGCTGTGTCAAAGCCTCTGTTTAGGAGAACCCTTTAGGGCCCCAGAGCCACCGCTTCATTCCAAGGTCTCCAAAGACACAAAAGCACATTCAGACCCTTCCCCAGGGGTGTGCATTTCAACTCAGCATCCTCGGTAGCTCCCCACAGATCCAGGAGATCTAAACTGTCTTGTTGCTAGGAGACAATTGGAATGCGAGGTGGGCTACCCAGCCATCCATCCTTAGAACCCTGCTCAGAATCATTGGCCTGGAGCCAAACAACAGGTCTCAATTGTCCTGCCGAAGACTCTCTGCAGTTTGGAGCTTCTCACAACTCCCATCATGGGAAAACCCCCATGGCCTCGTGATGCCCCCCCATTCATGAAGGGGCCATCAGGGACAGAAACTCCAACCTGAGCGATCGTCTGATCCTCGCCCTGACTTCAGATGCACGAGATCTCGATTCAGGTCTGTAGATTGTGCCTGCCATGGCCTCACCCAGAAACCTAAGCCTAGCTTGTGTTCTCAGACTTTTGTCGTCAGACTACTGGCCCACAAGGCCTCCAGTTTGGCAATCCAGAACTACAATGCAGCACTCTGCCTGCCCTCCAGATAAAAAACATTGTCCTCTGGGGCTACCCAGTAACCCCAAATGAGGATCAACCTGCACCGACCTTGGCTGTACCCCAAATACATAGGCTGACCAGGGCACTAATGCCCTTTCTGACACAGCCTGAGCCTGGACCCCCTGGCCCCTCCCAGACAGCTGGCCGCACACTGAGCACATCGAGCCGCCATGGCCTTAAGTCGTCATCTCTTCCCAACCTCGCTTTGCAGGTTTCAGAACCTAGACCTTATCTCCAATCACTGTCCATGTTGAAGGTGATGCAGAAATCAGAACTCCTTCCCCATGGCAAGAAACCTTGTGGTTGGCATGTTGTCCAACGTTCAGTGTCGTTGAAACCAGTGTGGCCCATGAGGCCCCGCCCATGCTCGCGGGCCACATTGGTCACAAACACACATTGTGACCCTCAGGCTGAGCCCAGTCCTCAAGTAAGGCCACTCAGTGGCTGGATGAAGAGATAGCATATTGGGCTTGCCATGCCCCTAGGCCCCAATTTTTAACCATACTTCGGGTTGTCCCTTCAGTCTTCCCCACGGCTTGGCTTTGGAATTCCTCTTTTGGTGGGACACCTGACGTAACAAAACTGAAATGAGTCCTCCCATCCCACAGATTGACGAAAAGCAATTGGGAATCGGGCCAAATCCTCAGAGAGGAAGATTCGTCCATGGCCCATGAGGCCTCCCCGACATTCCACGGCCATCACTGATACAAAATCCAGAGACAAAAGCCTGAGCAATCGCCACAGACTCGCACTTTCTTCATATCCTGTAGAGTTCTTCTCATGGTTTGTAGATCGGACCTGCCATACCTACGTCCCCAAACCTAAGCTGAGTTTGTGTTTTCAGACTTCTGTCCTCAAAGTCTTGGGCCACACACCCTCCAGGCTGGGCCCCTGGAGCCACACATTAGGACTGTGCCTACCAATCCATGGGAATTCTGCCCATTCCATGGTCCAAAATCGTACAAATTAGGAGAAACCTCCAACGACCCTTAGGCCATCCCAATAGTGTGGGTCACCCGGAACAAACAAGGGGTGTCTGACACCAACTGATAATCGACCTCCACTCATACCATAGATGGATGTCCCCAGAGAAGAAGATTGAACCAGACAGGACCCTAGGCCATAATAGGATCCATTGCTATGGGTTACAGGCATGTGTCCTCAAAAGCCTGATTCCAATACGAGCATAGGGGTTTTCCTGAGGCACCCATTAGAACTCATCTCGTCTCCACAAGTAAACCTGTGCATGGGAGCCATGTCCAAAGCTTAGGAAAGTACTTCAGGTTGCCGGTGCCACCGCCTCATTCCAAGGCCCTCATGGACACAAAAACACATTAGGACCCATCCTCAGGAAAGTCCATTTCAACTCAGCCACCGAGGTTGCTCCCGCAGAGCCATCAGATCTAAACTGTCTTGTTGCTAGGAGACAATTGGAATGCGAGGCGGGCTTCCCAGGCATCCATCCGCGAACGGTACTCTGGAGTCATTCCATATGGGATGTCCTGGAGCTGTCCAACAGGTCTCAATTGTCCGGAAGAAGGAATCCTGGAAGGGGGCATCCCACAACTCCCAACGTGGGAAAACCTCAATGGTCTCGAGATTCCGCTCCCTTCATGAAGCGGCCGTCATGCTCAGAAACTCCCACCTGAGCCAACGTCTGATCCTCGCCCTGACTTCAGATGCATGAGATATTGGTTCAGATCTGCAGGGGGTACCTGCCGTGCCCTCGCCCTGAAACCCAAGTCTAGCTTGTCTTCTCAGACTTCCATCCTCACACTCCTGGCCCCAAAGCCCTCAAGTTTGGCAATTCCGGACCCGCAATGCAGCACTCTGCCTGCCCTCTAGAAAAAAAAAAAAATTATTGCCTCATGAGCTGCCCAGGCACCTTAAATGAAGATAAACCTACACAGCACTCGACTTTACCCAAATTATATAGTCTAACCTGGGCACTAATGCACTGTCGAACACATCCTGAGCCCGGACCTCCTGACCAACTCCCAGAAAGCTGACCGCACACTGAGCACATAAAACCCGCCATGGCCTTAGGTCATCATCTCTTCCCTACCTCAGTTTCCAGGCTTCAGAACCGAGACCTTATCTCCAATCACTGCCCAGGGGTGAGTCTGATGCAGAAATCAGAACTCCTCCTTACCCATGGCAAGAACCCTTGTGGTTGGCACGTTGTCCAACGATCAGTGTAGGAGAAACCCTGAGGCCCCGCCCATTCTTGAGTGCGACGAGGGCATACACACGCATTGTGACCCTCAGCATGAGTCCTGTCCTCTAGTAAGTCCTCTCAGTGGCTGGACCATTAGATATCATAATGGGCTTGACATGTCCCTAGGCCCCAATTTTTAACCAGATTTCTGATTGTCCAGTCGCCCCTCCTAGGGCTCTACTCTGAAATCCCTCATTTGGTGGGACACCTGAAGTTAAAAAAGAAAACAACAACAACAACAACAACAACAACAACAACAACAACAAAATAAAACGGACTTCTTCCAGCCCACAGAATGAACCCAAACTCTTTGGACGGGGCCAAACCACCAGAGAGTAAGACTCGTCCATTTCCCATGAAGTCACCCAGAAATTCCACGACCATGAGTGACACGATATCCCGAGACAAAAACTTGAGCAGGAGCCTCACACTCGCCCTTCTTTCAAATCCCGAAAAGTTCTCCTCATGGTCTGTAGATCTGTCCTGCCATACCTATGACCTGAAACATAAGCCGAGTTTGTGTTTTCAGACAACTGTCCAAAAAGGGCTGGACGACACAACCTACAGGCTCAGGCCCCTGGAGCCAAACCTGAGGACTGTACTTGCCCTCTCCAAGGGAATTGTGTGTGCCCATTCCAATGGCCACAACCCTTCTAATAGGATAAACCTCCAAAGTCCCTGATATATCTCAATAGTGGTAGCTTCCCAGGAAAAACAGGGGCAATCTGAGCCCAAATGACCCCCTACCTGCACTCAGACCCATAGACAGATGTCCTCAGAGGTAAAAAGGAAAGAACAGGCCCCTAGGCACTAATCAGATCCATTGCTTTGGTTTCCAGGCATCTCTCCTCAGAGGCCTGGATTTCAAAAGCTGCATATAGCTGTTTCTTGTTTCACCCATCAGAAAACATCTCATCTACACATGGGAAACTTGCACGTTGGAGCTGTGTCAAAGCCTCTGTTTAGGAGAACCCTTTAGGGCCCCAGTGCCACCGCTTCATTCCAAGGTCTCCATAGACACAAAAGCACATTCGGACCCATCCCCAGGGGTGTGCATTTCAACTCAGCATCCTCGGTAGCTCCCCACAGATCCAGGAGATCTAAACTGTCTTGTTGCTAGGAGACAATTGGAACGCGAGGTGGGCTACCCAGCCATCCATCCTTAGAACCCTGTTCAGAATCATTGGCCTGGAGCCAAACAACAGGTCTCAATTGTCCTGCCGAAGACTCTCTGCAGTTTGGAGCTTCTCACAACTCCCATCATGGGAAAACCCCCATGGCCTCGTGATGCCCCCCCATTCATGAAGGGGCCATCAGGGACAGAAACTCCAACCTGAGCGATCGTCTGATCCTCGCCCTGACTTCAGATGCACGAGATCTCGATTCAGGTCTGTAGATTGTGCCTGCCATGGCCTCACCCAGAAACCTAAGCCTAGCTTGTGTTCTCAGACTTTTGTTGTCAGACTACTGGCCCACAAGGCCTCCAGTTTGGCAATCCAGAACTACAATGCAGCACTCTACCTGCCCTCCAGATAAAAAACATTGTCCTCTGGGGCTACCCAGTAACTCCAAATGAGGATCAACCTGCACCGACCTTGGCTGTACCCCAAATACATAGGCTGACCAGGGCACTAATGCCCTTTCTGACACAGCCTGAGCCTGGACCCCCTGGCCCCTCCCAGACAGCTGGCCGCACACTGAGCACATCGAGCCGCCATGGCCTTAGGTCGTCAACTCTTCCCAACCTCGGTTTGCAGGTTTCAGAACCTAGACCTTATCTCCAATCACTGTCCATGTTGAAGGTGATGCAGAAATCAGAACTCCTTCCCCATGGCAAGAAACCTTGTGGTTGGCATGTTGTCCAACGTTCAGTGTCGTTGAAACCAGTGTGGCCCATGAGGCCCCGCCCATGCTCGCGGGCCACATTGGTCACAAACACACATTGTGACCCTCAGGCTGAGCCCAGTCCTCAAGTAAGGCCACTCAGTGGCTGGATGAAGAGATAGCATATTGGGCTTGCCATGCCCCTAGGCCCCAATTTTTAACCATACTTCGGGTTGTCCCTTCAGTCTTCCCCACGGCTTGGCTTTGGAATTCCTCTTTTGGTGGGACACCTGACGTAACAAAACTGAAATGAGTCCTCCCATCCCACAGATTGACGAAAAGCAATTGGGAATCGGGCCAAATCCTCAGAGAGGAAGATTCGTCCATGGCCCATGAGGCCTCCCCGACATTCCACGGCCATCACTGATACAAAATCCAGAGACAAAAGCCTGAGCAATCGCCACAGACTCGCACTTTCTTCATATCCTGTAGAGTTCTTCTCATGGTTTGTAGATCGGACCTGCCATACCTACGTCCCCAAACCTAAGCTGAGTTTGTGTTTTCAGACTTCTGTCCTCAAAGTCTTGGGCCACACACCCTCCAGGCTGGGCCCCTGGAGCCACACATTAGGACTGTGCCTACCAATCCATGGGAATTCTGCCCATTCCATGGTCCAAAATCGTACAAATTAGGAGAAACCTCCAATGTCCCTGAGGCCATCCCAATAGTGTGGGTCACCCGGAACAAACAAGGGGTGTCTGACACCAGCTGATAATCGACCTCCACTCATACCATAGATGGATGTCCCCAGAGAAGAAGATTGAACCAGACAGGACCCTAGGCCATAATAGGATCCATTGCTATGGGTTACAGGCATGTGTCCTCAAAAGCCTGATTCCAATACGAGCATAGGGGTTTTCCTGAGGCACCCATCAGAACTCATCTCGTCTCCACAAGTAAACCTGTGCATGGGAGCCATGTCCAAAGCTTAGGAAAGTACTTCAGGTTGCCGGTGCCACCGCCCCATTCCAAGGCCCTCATGGACACAAAAACACATTAGGACCCATCCTCAGGAAAGTCCATTTCAACTCAGCCACCGAGGTTGCTCCCGCAGAGCCATCAGATCTAAACTGTCTTGTTGCTAGGAGACAACTGGAATGCGAGGCGGGCTTCCCAGGCATCCATCCGCGAACGGTGCTCTGGAGTCATTCCATATGGGATGTCCTGGAGCTGTCCAACAGGTCTCAATTGTCCGGAAGAAGGAATCCTGGAAGGGGGCATCCCACAACTCCCAACGTGGGAAAACCTCAATGGTCTCGAGATTCCGCTCCCTTCATGAAGCGGCCGTCATGCTCAGAAACTCCCACCTGAGCCAACGTCTGATCCTCGCCCTGACTTCAGATGCATGAGATATTTGTTCAGATCTGCAGGGGGTACCTGCCGTGCCCTCGCCCTGAAACCCAAGTCTAGCTTGTCTTCTCAGACTTCCATCCTCACACTCCTGGCCCCAAAGCCCTCAAGTTTGGCAATTCCGGACCCGCAATGCAGCACTCTGCCTGCCATCTAGAAAAAAAAAAAAAATTATTGCCTCATGAGCTGCCCAGGCACCTTAAATGAAGATAAACCTACACAGCACTCGACTTTACCCAAATTATATAGTCTAACCTGGGCACTAATGCACTGTCGAACACATCCTGAGCCCGGACCTCCTGACCAACTCCCAGAAAGCTGACCGCACACTGAGCACATAAAACCCGCCATGGCCTTAGGTCATCATCTCTTCCCTACCTCAGTTTCCAGGCTTCAGAACCGAGACCTTATCTCCAATCACTGCCCAGGGGTGAGTCTGATGCAGAAATCAGAACTCCTCCTTACCCATGGCAAGAACCCTTGTGGTTGGCACGTTGTCCAACGATCAGTGTAGGAGAAACCCTGAGGCCCCGCCCATTCTTGAGTGCGACGAGGGCATACACACGCATTGTGACCCTCAGCATGAGTCCTGTCCTCTAGTAAGTCCTCTCAGTGGCTGGACCATTAGATGTCATAATGGGCTTGACATGTCCCTAGGCCCCAATTTTTAACCAGATTTCTGATTGTCCAGTCGCCCCTCCTAAAGCTCTACTCTGAAATCCCTCATTTGGTGGGACACCTGAGGTTAAAAAAGAAAACAACAACAACAACAACAACAACAACAACAACAAAATAAAACGGACTTCTTCCAGCCCACAGAATGAACCCAAACTCTTTGGACGGGGCCAAACCACCAGAGAGTAAGACTCGTCCATTTCCCATGAAGTCACCCAGAAATTCCACGACCATGAGTGACACGATATCCCGAGACAAAAACTTGAGCAGGAGCCTCACACTCGCCCTTCTTTCAAATCCCGAAAAGTTCTCCTCATGGTCTGTAGATCTGTCCTGCCATACCTATGACCTGAAACATAAGCCGAGTTTGTGTTTTCAGACAACTGTCCAAAAAGGGCTGGACGACACAACCTACAGGCTCAGGCCCCTGGAGCCAAACCTGAGGACTGTACTTGCCCTCTCCAAGGGAATTGTGTGTGCCCATTCCAATGGCCACAACCCTTCTAATAGGATAAACCTCCAAAGTCCCTGATATATCTCAATAGTGGTAGCTTCCCAGGAAAAACAGGGGCAATCTGAACCCAAATGAGCCCCTACCTGCACTCAGACCCATAGACAGATGTCCTCAGAGGTAAAAAGGAAAGAACAGGCCCCTAGGCACTAATCAGATCCATTGCTTTGGTTTCCAGGCATCTCTCCTCAGAGGCCTGGATTTCAAAAGCAGCATATAGCTTTTTCTTGTTTCACCCATCAGAAAACATCTCATCTATACATGGGAAACTTGCACGTTGGAGCTGTGTCAAAGCCTCTGTTTAGGAGAACCCTTTAGGGCCCCAGTGCCACCGCTTCATTCCAAGGTCTTCATAGACACAAAAGCACATTCGGACCCATCCCCAGGGGTGTGCATTTCAACTCAGCATCCTCGGTAGCTCCCCACAGATCCAGGAGATCTAAACTGTCTTGTTGCTAGGAGACAATTGGAACGCGAGGTGGGCTACCCAGCCATCCATCCTTAGAACCCTGCTCAGAATCATTGGCCTGGAGCCAAACAACAGGTCTCAATTGTCCTGCCGAAGACTCTCTGCAGTTTGGAGCTTCTCACAACTCCCATCATGGGAAAACCCCCATGGCCTCGTGATGCCCCCCCATTCATGAAGGGGCCATCAGGGACAGAAACTCCAACCTGAGCGATCGTCTGATCCTCGCCCTGACTTCAGATGCACGAGATCTCGATTCAGGTCTGTAGATTGTGCCTGCCATGGCCTCACCCAGAAACCTAAGCCTAGCTTGTGTTCTCAGACTTTTGTCGTCAGACTACTGGCCCACAAGGCCTCCAGTTTGGCAATCCAGAACTACAATGCAGCACTCTGCCTGCCCTCCAGATAAAAAACATTGTCCTCTGGGGCTACCCAGTAACCCCAAATGAGGATCAACCTGCACCGACCTTGGCTGTACCCCAAATACATAGGCTGACCAGGGCACTAATGCCCTTTCTGACACAGCCTGAGCCTGGACCCCCTGGCCCCTCCCAGACAGCTGGCCGCACACTGAGCACATCGAGCCGCCATGGCCTTAGCTCGTCATCTCTTTCCAACCTCGGTTTGCAGGTTTCAGAACCTAGACCTTATCTCCAATCACTGTCCATGTTGAAGGTGATGCAGAAATCAGAACTCCTTCCCCATGGCAAGAAACCTTGTGGTTGGCATGTTGTCCAACGTTCAGTGTCGTTGAAACCAGTGTGGCCCATGAGGCCCCGCCCATGCTCGCGGGCCACATTGGTCACAAACACACATTGTGACCCTCAGGCTGAGCCCAGTCCTCAAGTAAGGCCACTCAGTGGCTGGATGAAGAGATAGCATATTGGGCTTGCCATGCCCCTAGGCCCCAATTTTTAACCATACTTCGGGTTGTCCCTTCAGTCTTCCCCACGGCTTGGCTTTGGAATTCCTCTTTTGGTGGGACACCTGACGTAACAAAACTGAAATGAGTCCTCCCATCCCACAGATTGACGAAAAGCAATTGGGAATCGGGCCAAATCCTCAGAGAGGAAGATTCGTCCATGGCCCATGAGGCCTCCCCGACATTCCACGGCCATCACTGATACAAAATCCAGAGACAAAAGCCTGAGCAATCGCCACAGACTCGCACTTTCTTCATATCCTGTAGAGTTCTTCTCATGGTTTGTAGATCGGACCTGCCATACCTACGTCCCCAAACCTAAGCTGAGTTTGTGTTTTCAGACTTCTGTCCTCAAAGTCTTGGGCCACACACCCTCCAGGCTGGGCCCCTGGAGCCACACATTAGGACTGTGCCTACCAATCCATGGGAATTCTGCCCATTCCATGGTCCAAAATCGTACAAATTAGGAGAAACCTCCAATGTCCCTGAGGCCATCCCAATAGTGTGGGTCACCCGGAACAAACAAGGGGTGTCTGACACCAGCTGATAATCGACCTCCACTCATACCATAGATGGATGTCCCCAGAGAAGAAGATTGAACCAGACAGGACCCTAGGCCATAATAGGATCCATTGCTATGGGTTACAGGCATGTGTCCTCAAAAGCCTGATTCCAATACGAGCATAGGGGTTTTCCTGAGGCACCCATCAGAACTCATCTCGTCTCCACAAGTAAACCTGTGCATGGGAGCCATGTCCAAAGCTTAGGAAAGTACTTCAGGTTGCCGGTGCCACCGCCCCATTCCAAGGCCCTCATGGACACAAAAACACATTAGGACCCATCCTCAGGAAAGTCCATTTCAACTCAGCCACCGAGGTTGCTCCCGCAGAGCCATCAGATCTAAACTGTCTTGTTGCTAGGAGACAACTGGAATGCGAGGCGGGCTTCCCAGGCATCCATCCGCGAACGGTGCTCTGGAGTCATTCCATATGGGATGTCCTGGAGCTGTCCAACAGGTCTCAATTGTCCGGAAGAAGGAATCCTGGAAGGGGGCATCCCACAACTCCCAACGTGGGAAAACCTCAATGGTCTCGAGATTCCGCTCCCTTCATGAAGCGGCCGTCATGCTCAGAAACTCCCACCTGAGCCAACGTCTGATCCTCGCCCTGACTTCAGATGCATGAGATATTTGTTCAGATCTGCAGGGGGTACCTGCCGTGCCCTCGCCCTGAAACCCAAGTCTAGCTTGTCTTCTCAGACTTCCATCCTCACACTCCTGGCCCCAAAGCCCTCAAGTTTGGCAATTCCGGACCCGCAATGCAGCACTCTGCCTGCCATCTAGAAAAAAAAAAAAATTATTGCCTCATGAGCTGCCCAGGCACCTTAAATGAAGATAAACCTACACAGCACTCGACTTTACCCAAATTATATAGTCTAACCTGGGCACTAATGCACTGTCGAACACATCCTGAGCCCGGACCTCCTGACCAACTCCCAGAAAGCTGACCGCACACTGAGCACATAAAACCCGCCATGGCCTTAGGTCATCATCTCTTCCCTACCTCAGTTTCCAGGCTTCAGAACCGAGACCTTATCTCCAATCACTGCCCAGGGGTGAGTCTGATGCAGAAATCAGAACTCCTCCTTACCCATGGCAAGAACCCTTGTGGTTGGCACGTTGTCCAACGATCAGTGTAGGAGAAACCCTGAGGCCCCGCCCATTCTTGAGTGCGACGAGGGCATACACACGCATTGTGACCCTCAGCATGAGTCCTGTCCTCTAGTAAGTCCTCTCAGTGGCTGGACCATTAGATGTCATAATGGGCTTGACATGTCCCTAGGCCCCAATTTTTAACCAGATTTCTGATTGTCCAGTCGCCCCTCCTAAAGCTCTACTCTGAAATCCCTCATTTGGTGGGACACCTGAGGTTAAAAAAGAAAACAACAACAACAACAACAACAACAACAACAACAAAATAAAACGGACTTCTTCCAGCCCACAGAATGAACCCAAACTCTTTGGACGGGGCCAAACCACCAGAGAGTAAGACTCGTCCATTTCCCATGAAGTCACCCAGAAATTCCACGACCATGAGTGACACGATATCCCGAGACAAAAACTTGAGCAGGAGCCTCACACTCGCCCTTCTTTCAAATCCCGAAAAGTTCTCCTCATGGTCTGTAGATCTGTCCTGCCATACCTATGACCTGAAACATAAGCCGAGTTTGTGTTTTCAGACAACTGTCCAAAAAGGGCTGGACGACACAACCTACAGGCTCAGGCCCCTGGAGCCAAACCTGAGGACTGTACTTGCCCTCTCCAAGGGAATTGTGTGTGCCCATTCCAATGGCCACAACCCTTCTAATAGGATAAACCTCCAAAGTCCCTGATATATCTCAATAGTGGTAGCTTCCCAGGAAAAACAGGGGCAATCTGAACCCAAATGAGCCCCTACCTGCACTCAGACCCATAGACAGATGTCCTCAGAGGTAAAAAGGAAAGAACAGGCCCCTAGGCACTAATCAGATCCATTGCTTTGGTTTCCAGGCATCTCTCCTCAGAGGCCTGGATTTCAAAAGCAGCATATAGCTGTTTCTTGTTTCACCCATCAGAAAACATCTCATCTATACATGGGAAACTTGCACGTTGGAGCTGTGTCAAAGCCTCTGTTTAGGAGAACCCTTTAGGGCCCCAGTGCCACCGCTTCATTCCAAGGTCTTCATAGACACAAAAGCACATTCGGACCCATCCCCAGGGGTGTGCATTTCAACTCAGCATCCTCGGTAGCTCCCCACAGATCCAGGAGATCTAAACTGTCTTGTTGCTAGGAGACAATTGGAACGCGAGGTGGGCTACCCAGCCATCCATCCTTAGAACCCTGCTCAGAATCATTGGCCTGGAGCCAAACAACAGGTCTCAATTGTCCTGCCGAAGACTCTCTGCAGTTTGGAGCTTCTCACAACTCCCATCATGGGAAAACCCCCATGGCCTCGTGATGCCCCCCCATTCATGAAGGGGCCATCAGGGACAGAAACTCCAACCTGAGCGATCGTCTGATCCTCGCCCTGACTTCAGATGCACGAGATCTCGATTCAGGTCTGTAGATTGTGCCTGCCATGGCCTCACCCAGAAACCTAAGCCTAGCTTGTGTTCTCAGACTTTTGTCGTCAGACTACTGGCCCACAAGGCCTCCAGTTTGGCAATCCAGAACTACAATGCAGCACTCTGCCTGCCCTCCAGATAAAAAACATTGTCCTCTGGGGCTACCCAGTAACCCCAAATGAGGATCAACCTGCACCGACCTTGGCTGTACCCCAAATACATAGGCTGACCAGGGCACTAATGCCCTTTCTGACACAGCCTGAGCCTGGACCCCCTGGCCCCTCCCAGACAGCTGGCCGCACACTGAGCACATCGAGCCGCCATGGCCTTAGCTCGTCATCTCTTTCCAACCTCGGTTTGCAGGTTTCAGAACCTAGACCTTATCTCCAATCACTGTCCATGTTGAAGGTGATGCAGAAATCAGAACTCCTTCCCCATGGCAAGAAACCTTGTGGTTGGCATGTTGTCCAACGTTCAGTGTCGTTGAAACCAGTGTGGCCCATGAGGCCCCGCCCATGCTCGCGGGCCACATTGGTCACAAACACACATTGTGACCCTCAGGCTGAGCCCAGTCCTCAAGTAAGGCCACTCAGTGGCTGGATGAAGAGATAGCATATTGGGCTTGCCATGCCCCTAGGCCCCAATTTTTAACCATACTTCGGGTTGTCCCTTCAGTCTTCCCCACGGCTTGGCTTTGGAATTCCTCTTTTGGTGGGACACCTGACGTAACAAAACTGAAATGAGTCCTCCCATCCCACAGATTGACGAAAAGCAATTGGGAATCGGGCCAAATCCTCAGAGAGGAAGATTCGTCCATGGCCCATGAGGCCTCCCCGACATTCCACGGCCATCACTGATACAAAATCCAGAGACAAAAGCCTGAGCAATCGCCACAGACTCGCACTTTCTTCATATCCTGTAGAGTTCTTCTCATGGTTTGTAGATCGGACCTGCCATACCTACGTCCCCAAACCTAAGCTGAGTTTGTGTTTTCAGACTTCTGTCCTCAAAGTCTTGGGCCACACACCCTCCAGGCTGGGCCCCTGGAGCCACACATTAGGACTGTGCCTACCAATCCATGGGAATTCTGCCCATTCCATGGTCCAAAATCGTACAAATTAGGAGAAACCTCCAACGACCCTTAGGCCATCCCAATAGTGTGGGTCACCCGGAACAAACAAGGGGTGTCTGACACCAACTGATAATCGACCTCCACTCATACCATAGATGGATGTCCCCAGAGAAGAAGATTGAACCAGACAGGACCCTAGGCCATAATAGGATCCATTGCTATGGGTTACAGGCATGTGTCCTCAAAAGCCTGATTCCAATACGAGCATAGGGGTTTTCCTGAGGCACCCATTAGAACTCATCTCGTCTCCACAAGTAAACCTGTGCATGGGAGCCATGTCCAAAGCTTAGGAAAGTACTTCAGGTTGCCGGTGCCACCGCCTCATTCCAAGGCCCTCATGGACACAAAAACACATTAGGACCCATCCTCAGGAAAGTCCATTTCAACTCAGCCACCGAGGTTGCTCCCGCAGAGCCATCAGATCTAAACTGTCTTGTTGCTAGGAGACAATTGGAATGCGAGGCGGGCTTCCCAGGCATCCATCCGCGAACGGTACTCTGGAGTCATTCCATATGGGATGTCCTGGAGCTGTCCAACAGGTCTCAATTGTCCGGAAGAAGGAATCCTGGAAGGGGGCATCCCACAACTCCCAACGTGGGAAAACCTCAATGGTCTCGAGATTCCGCTCCCTTCATGAAGCGGCCGTCATGCTCAGAAACTCCCACCTGAGCCAACGTCTGATCCTCGCCCTGACTTCAGATGCATGAGATATTGGTTCAGATCTGCAGGGGGTACCTGCCGTGCCCTCGCCCTGAAACCCAAGTCTAGCTTGTCTTCTCAGACTTCCATCCTCACACTCCTGGCCCCAAAGCCCTCAAGTTTGGCAATTCCGGACCCACAATGCAGCACTCTGCCTGCCCTCTAGAGAAAAAAATTATTGCCTCATGAGCTTCCCAGGCACCTTAAATGAGGGTAAACCTACACAGCACTCGACTTTACCCAAATTATATAGTCTAACCTGGGCACTAATGCACTGTCGAACACATCCTGAGCCCGGACCTCCTGACCAACACCCAGAAAGCTGACCGCACACTGAGCACATAAACCCGCCATGGCCTTAGGTCATCATCTCTTCCCTACCTCAGTTTTCAGGCTTCAGAACCGAGACCTTATCTCCAATCACTGCCCAGGGGTGAGTCTGATGCAGAAATCAGAACTCCTCCTTACCCATGGCAAGAACCCTTGTGGTTGGCACGTTGTCCAACGATCAGTGTAGGAGAAACCCTGAGGCCCCGCCCATTCTTGAGTGCGACGAGGGCATACACACGCATTGTGACCCTCAGCATGAGTCCTGTCCTCTAGTAAGTCCTCTCAGTGGCTGGACCCTTAGATGTCATAATGGGCTTGACCTGTCCCTAGGTCCCAATTTTTAACCAGATTTCTGATTGTCCAGTCGCCCCTCCTAGGGCTCTACTCTGAAATCCCTCATTTGGTGGGACACCTGAGGTTAAAAAAGAAAACAACAACAACAACAAAATAAAACGGACTTCTTCCAGCCCACAGAATGAACCCAAACTCTTTGGACGGGGCCAAACCACCAGAGAGTAAGACTCGTCCATTTCCCATGAAGTCACCCAGAAATTCCACGACCATGAGTGACACGATATCCCGAGACAAAAACTTGAGCAGGAGCCTCACACTCGCCCTTCTTTCAAATCCCGAAAAGTTCTCCTCATGGTCTGTAGATCAGTCCTGCCATACCTATGACCTGAAACATAAGCCGAGTTTGTGTTTTCAGACAACTGTCCAAAAAGGGCTGGACGACACAACCTACAGGCTCAGGCCCCTGGAGTCAAACCTGAGGACTGTACTTGCCCTCTCCAAGGGAATTGTGTGTGCCCATTCCAATGGCCACAACCCTTCTAATAGGATAAACCTCCAAAGTCCCTGATATATCTCAATAGTGGTAGCTTCCCAGGAAAAACAGGGGCAATCTGAGCCCAAATGAGCCCCTACCTGCACTCAGACCCATAGACAGATGTCCTCAGAGGTAAAAAGGAAAGAACAGGCCCCTAGGCACTAATCAGATCCATTGCTTTGGTTTCCAGGCATCTCTCCTCAGAGGCTTGGATTTCAAAAGCTGCATATAGCTGTTTCTTGTTTCACCCATCAGAAAACATCTCATCTACACATGGGAAACTTGCACGTTGGAGCTGTGTCAAAGCCTCTGTTTAGGAGAACCCTTTAGGGCCCCAGAGCCACCGCTTCATTCCAAGGTCTCCATAGACACAAAAGCACATTCGGACCCATCCCCAGGGGTGTGCATTTCAACTCAGCATCCTCGGTAGCTCCCCACAGATCCAGGAGATCTAAACTGTCTTGTTGCTAGGAGACAATTGGAATGCGAGGTGGGCTACCCAGCCATCCATCCTTAGAACCCTGCTCAGAATCATTGGCCTGGAGCCAAACAACAGGTCTCAATTGTCCTGCCGAAGACTCTCTGCAGTTTGGAGCTTCTCACAACTCCCATCATGGGAAAAACCCCATGGCCTCGTGATGCCCCCCCATTCATGAAGGGGCCATCAGGGACAGAAACTCCAACCTGAGCGATCGTCTGATCCTCGCCCTGACTTCAGATGCACGAGATCTCGATTCAGGTCTGTAGATTGTGCCTGCCATGGCCTCACCCAGAAACCTAAGCCTAGCTTGTTTTCTCAGACTTTTGTCGTCAGACTACTGGCCCACAAGGCCTCCAGTTTGGCAATCCAGAACTACAATGCAGCACTCTGCCTGCCCTCCAGATAAAAAACATTGTCCTCTGGGGCTACCCAGTAACCCCAAATGAGGATCAACATGCCCCACGGCTTGGCTTTGGAATTCCTCTTTTGGTGGGACACCTGAGGTAACAAACCTGAAATGAGTCCTCCCATCCCACAGTTTGACGAAAAGCAATTGGGAATCGGGCCAAATCCTCAGAGAGGAAGATTCGTCCATGGCCCATGAGGCCTCCCCGACATTCCACGGCCATCGCTGATACAAAATCCAGAGACAAAAGCCTGAGCAAGCGCCTCAGACTCGCACTTTCTTCATATCCTGAAGATTTCTTCTCATGGTTTGTCGATCGGGCCTGCCATACATACGTCCCCAAACCTAAGCTGAGTTTGTGTTTTCAGACTTCTGTCCTCAAAATCTTGGGCCACACACGCTTCATGCCGGGCGCCTGGAGCCACACATTAGGACTCTGCCTACCAATCCATGGGAATTCTCCCCATTCCATGGTCCAAAATCGTACAAATTAGGAGAAACCTCCAAAGTCCCTGAGGCCATCCCAATAGTGTAGGTCGCCCGGAACAAACAAGGACTGTCTGACACCAGCTGATAATCGACATCCACTCATACCATAGATGGATGTCCCCAGAGACGAAGATTGAACCAGACAGGACCCTAGGCCATAATAGGATCCATTGCTTTGGGTTACAGGCATGTGTCCTCAAAAGCCTGATTCCAATACGAGCATAGGGGTTTTCCTGAGGCACCCATCAGAACTCATCTCGTCTCCACAAGGAAACCTGTGCATGGGAGCCATGTCCAAAGCTTAGGAGAGTACTTCAGGGTCCCGGTGCCACCGCCCCATTCCAAGGCCCTCATGGACACAAAAACACATTAGGACCCATCCTCAGGAAAGTCCATTTCAACTCAGCCACCCCGGTTGCTCCGGCAGAGCCATCAGATCAAAACTGTCTTGTTGCTAGGAGACAATAGGAATGGGAGGCGGGCTTCCCAGGCATCCATCCGCGAACGGTGCTCTGGAGTCATTCCATATGGGATGTCCTGGAGCTGTCCAACAGGTCTCAATTGTCCCGCAGAAGGAATCCTTGAAGGGGGCATCCCACAACTCCCAACGTGGGAAAACCTCAATGGCCCCGAGATTCCGCTCCCTTCATAAAGCGGCCGTCATGCACAGGAACTCCAACCTGAGCCAACGTCTGATCCTCGCCCTGACTTCAGAAGCATGAGATATTGGTTCAGATCTGCAGGGGGTACCTGCCGTGCCCTCGCCCTGAAACCCAAGTCTAGCTTGTCTTCTCAGACTTCCGTCCTCACACTCCTGGCCCCGAAGCCCTCAAGTTTGGCAATTCCGGACCCACAATGCAGCACTCTGCCTGCCCTCTAGAAAAAAAATTATTGCCTCATGAGCTGCCCAGGCACCTTAAATGAGGGTAAACCTACACAGCACTCGACTTTAACCAAATTATATAGTCTAACCTGGGCACTAATGCACTGTCGAACACAACCTGAGCCCGGACCTCCTGACCAACGCCCAGAAAGCTGACCGCACACTGAACACAAAAAACCCGCCATGGCCTTAGGTCATCATCTCTTCCCTACCTCAGTTTTCAGGCTTCAGAACCGAGACCTTATCTCCAATCACTGTCCAGGGGTGA
Organism: Mustela nivalis; assembly: GCF_964662115.1. NCBI lineage: Eukaryota > Metazoa > Chordata > Mammalia > Carnivora > Mustelidae > Mustela > Mustela nivalis. Next base: position 78,952 of record NW_028135286.1, on the reverse strand, counting down.
GTGTGATGCAGAAATCAGAACTCCTCCTTACCCATGGCAAGAATCCTTGTGGTTGGCACGTTCAGTGTAGGAGAAACCAGCATTCACCCTGAGGCCCCGCCCATTCTTGAGAGCGACGAGGGCATACACACGCATTGTGACCCTCAGCATGAGTCCTGTCCTCTAGTAAGTCCTCTCAGTGGCTGAACCATTTGATGTCATAATGGGCTTGACATGTCCCTAGGCCCCAATTTTTAACCAGATTTCTGTTTGTCCAGGCGCCCCTCCCCAGGGCTCTACTCTGGAATCCATCATTTGGTGGGACACCTGAGGTTAAAAAAGAAAACAACAACAACAACAAAAAAAAACGGACTTCTTCCAGCCCATAGAATGACCCTAAACTCTTTGGACTGGGCCAAACCACCAGAGAGTAAGACTCGTCCATTTCCCATGAAGTCACCCAGAAATTCCACGACCATGAGTGACACGATATCAAGAGACAAAAACTTGAGCAGGAGCCTCACTCGCCCTTCTTTCAAATCCCGAAGAGTTCTCCTCATGGTCTGTAGATCAGTCCTGCCATACCTATGACCCGAAACATAAGCCGAGTTTGTGTTTTCAGACAACTGTCCAAACAGCCCTGGCCTACACAACCTACAGGCTCGGGCCCCTGGAGCCAAACCTGAGGACTGTACTTACCCTCTCCAAGGGAATTGTGTGTGCCCATTCCAATGGCCACAACCCTTCTAATAGGATAAACCTCCAAAGTCCCTGCTCCATCTCAATAGTGGTGGCTTCCTAGGGAAAACAGGGGCAATCTGAGCCCAAGTGAGCACCTACCTGCACTCAGACCCATAGACAGATGTCCCCAGAGGTAAAAAGGAAAGAAAAGGCCCCTAGGCACTAATCAGATCCATTGCTTTGGTTTCCAGGCATCTCTCCTCAGAGGCCTGGATTTCAAAAGCAGCATATAGCTGTTTCTTGACTCACCCATCAGAAAAGATCTCATCTACACATGGGAAATTTGCACGTTGGAGCTGTGTCAAAGCCTCTGTTTAGGAGAACCCTTTAGGGCCCCAGTGCCACCGCTTCATTCCAAGGTCTCCATAGATACAAAAGCACGTTAGGACCCATCCCCAGGGGTATCCATTTCAACTCAGCGTTTTCGGTTGCTCCCCACAGATCCAGGAGATCTAACCTGTCTTGTTGCTAGGAGACAATTGGAATGCGAGGTGGGCTACCAATCCATCCATCCTTAGAACCCTGCTCAGAATCATTGGCCTGGAGCCAAACAACTGGTCTCAATTGTCCTGCAGAAGACTCTCTGCAGTTTGCAGCTTCTCACAACACCCATCGTGGGAAAACACCCATGGCCTCGTGATGCCCCCCCCATTCATGAAGGGGCCATCAGGGACAGAAACTTCAACCTGAGCGATCGTCTGATCCTCGCCCTGACTTCAGATGCACGAGATCTCGATTCAGGTCTGTAGATTGTGCCTGCCATGGCCTCACCCAGAAACCTAAGCCTAGCTTGTGTTCTCAGACTTTTGTCGTCAGACTACTTGCCCACAATCCCAACAGTTTGGCAATCCAGAACTACAATGCAGCACTCTGCCAGCCCTCCAGAAGAAAAAATTGTCCTCTGGGACTACCCAGTAACCCCAAATGAGGATCAACCTGCACCGACCTTGGCTGTACCCCAAATACATAGGCTGACCAGGGCACTAATGCCCTTTCTGACACAGCCTGAGCCTGGAGCCCCTGGCCCCTCCCAGACAGCTGGCCGCACATTGAGCACATCCAGCCTCCATGGCCTTAGGTCGTCATCTCTTCCCAACCTCGGTTTTCAGGTTTCAGAACCTAGACCTTATCTCCAATCATTGCCCAAGTTTGAAGGTGATGCAGAAATCAGAACTCCTTCCCCATGGCAAGAAACCTTGTGGTTGGCATGTTGTCCAACGTTCAGTGTCCTTGAAACCAGTGTGGCCCATGAGGCCCCGCCCATGCTCGCGGGCCACATTGGTCACAAACACACATTGTGACCCTCAGGCTGAGCCCAGTCCTCAAGTAAGGCCACTCAGTGGCTGGATGAAGAGATAGCATATTGGGCTTGCCATGCCCCTAGGCCCCAATTTTTAACCATAGTTCGGGTTGTCCCTTCAGTCTTCCCCACGGCTTGGCTTTGGAATTCCTCTTTTGGTGGGACACCTGAGGTAACAAACCTGAAATGAGTCCTCCCATCCCACAGTTTGACGAAAAGCAATTGGGAATCGGGCCAAATCCTCAGAGAGGAAGATTCGTCCATGGCCCATGAGGCCTCCCCGACATTCCTCGGCCATCGCTGATACAAAATCCAGAGACAAAAGCCTGAGCAAGCGCCTCAGACTCGCACTTTCTTCATATCCTGAAGATTTCTTCTCATGGTTTGTCGATCGGGCCTGCCATACATACGTCCCCAAACCTAAGCTGAGTTTGTGTTTTCAGACTTCTGTCCTCAAAATCTTGGGCCACACACGCTTCAGGCCAGGCGCCTGGAGCCACACATTAGGACTCTGCCTACCAATCCATGGGAATTCTCCCCATTCCATGGTCCAAAATCGTACAAATTAGGAGAAACCTCCAAAGTCCCTGAGGCCATCCCAATAGTGTAGGTCGCCCGGAACAAACAAGGACTGTCTGACACCAGCTGATAATCGACATCCACTCATACCATAGATGGATGTCCCCAGAGACGAAGATTGAACCAGACAGGACCCTAGGCCATAATAGGATCCATTGCTTTGGGTTACAGGCATGTGTCCTCAAAAGCCTGATTCCAATACGAGCATAGGGGTTTTCCTGAGGCACCCATCAGAACTCATCTCGTCTCCACAAGGAAACCTGTGCATGGGAGCCATGTCCAAAGCTTAGGAGAGTACTTCAGGGTCCCGGTGCCACCGCCCCATTCCAAGGCCCTCATGGACACAAAAACACATTAGGACCCATCCTCAGGAAAGTCCATTTCAACTCAGCCACCCCGGTTGCTCCGGCAGAGCCATCAGATCAAAACTGTCTTGTTGCTAGGAGACAATAGGAATGGGAGGCGGGCTTCCCTGGCATCCATCCGCGAACGGTGCTCTGGAGTCATTCCATATGGGATGTCCTGGAGCTGTCCAACAGGTCTCAATTGTCCCGCAGAAGGAATCCTTGAAGGGGGCATCCCACAACTCCCAACGTGGGAAAACCTCAATGGCCCCGAGATTCCGCTCCCTTCATAAAGCGGCCGTCATGCACAGGAACTCCAACCTGAGCCAACGTCTGATCCTCGCCCTGACTTCAGAAGCATGAGATAGTGGTTCAGATCTGCAGGGGGTACCTGCCAAGCCCTCGCCCTGAAACCCAAGTCTAGCTTGTCTTCTCAGACTTCCGTCCTCACACTCCTGGCCCCGAAGCCTTCAAGTTTGGCAATTCCGGACCCACAATGCAGCACTCTGCCTGCCCTCTAGAAAAAAAATTATTGCCTCATGAGCTGCCCAGGCACCTTAAATGAGGGTAACCCTACACAGCACTCGACTTTAACCAAATTATATAGTCTAACCTGGGCACTAATGCACTGTCGAACACAACCTGAGCCCGGACCTCCTGACCAACGCCCAGAAAGCTGACCGCACACTGAACACAAAAAACCCGCCATGGCCTTAGGTCATCATCTCTTCCCTACCTCAGTTTTCAGGCTTCAGAACCGAGACTTTATCTCCAATCACTGTCCAGGGGTGAGTGTGATGCAGAAATCAGAACTCCTCCTTACCCATGGCAAGAATCCTTGTGGTTGGCACGTTCAGTGTAGGAGAAACCAGCATTCACCCTGAGGCCCCGCCCATTCTTGAGAGCGACGAGGGCATACACACGCATTGTGACCCTCAGCATGAGTCCTGTCCTCTAGTAAGTCCTCTCAGTGGCTGAACCATTTGATGTCATAATGGGCTTGACATGTCCCTAGGCCCCAATTTTTAACCAGATTTCTGATTGTCCAGGCGCCCCTCCCCAGGGCTCTACTCTGGAATCCATCATTTGGTGGGACACCTGAGGTTAAAAAAGAAAACAACAACAACAACAACAAAAAAAACAAAACGGACTTCTTCCAGCCCACAGAATGAACGCAAACTCTTTGGACTGGGCCAAACCACCAGAGAGTAAGACTCGTCCATTTCCCATGAAGTCACCCAGAAATTCCACGACCATGAGTGACACGATATCAAGAGACAAAAACTTGAGCAGGAGCCTCACTCGCCCTTCTTTCAAATCCCGAAGAGTTCTCCTCATGGTCTGTAGATCAGTCCTGCCATACCTATACCCGAAACATAAGCCGAGTTTGTGTTTTCAGACAACTGTCCAAACAGCCCTGGCCTACACAACCTACAGGCTCGGGCCCCTGGAGCCAAACCTGAGGACTGTACTTGCCCTCTCCAAGGGAATTGTGTGTGCCCATTCCAATGGCCACAACCCTTCTAATAGGATAAACCTCCAAAGTCCCTGCTCCATCTCAATAGTGGTGGCTTCCTAGGAAAAACAGGGGCAATCTGAGCCCAAGTGAGCACCTACCTGCACTCAGACCCATAGACAGATGTCCCCAGAGGTAAAAAGGAAAGAAAAGGCCCCTAGCACTAATCAGATCCATTGCTTTGGTTTCCAGGCATCTCTCCTCAGAGGCCTGGATTTCAAAAGCAGCATATAGCTGTTTCGTGACTCACCCATCAGAAAAGATCTCATCTACAGATGGGAAATTTGCACGTTGGAGCTGTGTCAAAGCCTCTGTTTAGGAGAACCCTTTAGGGCCCCAGTGCCACCGCTTCATTCCAAGGTCTCCATAGATACAAAAGCACGTTAGGACCCATCCCCAGGGGTATCCATTTCAACTCAGCGTTTTCGGTTGCTCCCCACAGATCCAGGAGATCTAACCTGTCTTGTTGCTAGGAGACAATTGGAATGCGAGGTTGTCCTCCAATCCATCCATCCTTAGAACCCTGCTCAGAATCATTGGCCTGGAGCCAAACAACAGGTCTCAATTGTCCTGCAGAAGACTCTCTGCAATTTGCAGCTTCTCACAACTCCCATCGTGGGAAAACACCCATGGCCTCGTGATGCCCCCCCCATTCATGAAGGGGCCATCAGGGACAGAAATTCCAACCGGAGCGATCGTCTGATCCTCGCCCTGACTTCAGATGCACGAGATCTCGATTCAGGTCTGTAGATTGTGCCTGCCATGGCCTCACCCAGAAACCTAAGCCTAGCTTGTGTTCTCAGACTTTTGTCGTCAGACTACTTGCCCACAATCCCAACAGTCTGGCAATCCAGAACTACAATACAGCACTCTGCCGGCCCTCCAGAGGAAAAACATTGTCCTCTGGGGCTACCCAGTAACCCCAAATGAGGATCAACCTGCACCGACCTTGGCTGTACCCCAAATACATAGGCTGACCAGGGCACTAATGCCCTTTCTGACACAGCCTGAGCCTGGAGCCCCTGGCCCCTCCCAGACAGCTGGCCGCACATTGAGCACATCCAGCCTCCATGGCCTTAGGTCGTCATCTCTTCCCAACCTCGGTTTTCAGGTTTCAGAACCTAGACCTTATCTCCAATCAGTGCCCAAGGTTGAAGGTGATGCAGAAATCAGAACTCCTTCCCCATGGCAAGAAACCTTGTGGTTGGCATGTTGTCCAACGTTCAGTGTCCTTGAAACCAGTGTGGCCCATGAGGCCCCGCCCATGCTCGCGGGCCACATTGGTCACAAACACACATTGTGACCCTCAGGCTGAGCCCAGTCCTCAAGTAAGGCCACTCAGTGGCTGGATGAAGAGATAGCATATTGGGCTTGCCATGCCCCTAGGCCCCAATTTTTAACCATAGTTCGGGTTGTCCCTTCAGTCTTCCCCACGGCTTGGCATTGGAATTACTCTTTTGGTGGGACACCTGAGGTAACAAACCTGAAATGAGTCCTCCCATCCCACAGTTTGACGAAAAGCAATTGGGAATCGGGCCAAATCCTCAGAGAGGAAGATTCGTCCATGGCCCATGAGGCCTCCCCGACATTCCTCGGCCATCGCTGATACAAAATCCAGAGACAAAAGCCTGAGCAAGCGCCTCAGACTCACACTTTCTTCATATCCTGAAGATTTCTTCTCATGGTTTGTCGATCGGGCCTGCCATACATACGTCCCCAAACCTAAGCTGAGTTTGTGTTTTCAGACTTCTGTCCTCAAAATCTTGGGCCACACACGCTCCAGGCTTGGCGCCTGGAGCCACACATTAGGACTCTGCCTACCAATCCATGGGAATTCTGCCCATTCCATGGTCCAAAATCGTACAAATTAGGAGAAACCTCCAAAGTCCCTGAGGCCATCCCAATAGTGTAGGTCGCCCGGAACAAACAAGGACTGTCTGACACCAGCTGATAATCGACATCCACTCATACCATAGATGGATGTCCCCAGAGAAGAAGATTGAACCAGACAGGACCCTAGGCCATAATAGGATCCATTGCTTTGGGTTACAGGCATGTGTCCTCAAAAGCCTGATTCCAATAAGATCATAGGGGTTTTCCTGAGGCACCCATCAGAACTCATCTCGTCTCCACAAGGAAACCTGTGCATGGGAGCCATGTCCAAAGCTTAGGAGAGTACTTCAGGGTCCCGGTGCCACCGCCCCATTCCAAGGCCCTCATGGACACAAAAACACATTAGGACCCATCCTCAGGAAAGTCCATTTCATCTCAGCCACCCCGGTTGCTCCGGCAGAGCCATCAGATCAAAACTGTCTTGTTGTTAGGAGACAATTGGAATGCGAGGCGGGCTTCCCAGGCATCCATCCGCGAAAGGTGCTCTGGAGTCATTCCATATGGGATGTCCTGGAGCTGTCCAACAGGTCTCAATTGTCCCGCAGAAGGAATCCTTGAAGGGGGCATCCCACAACTCCCAACGTGGGAAAACCTCAATGGGCCCGAGATTCCGCTCCCTTCATAAAGCGGCCGTCATGCACAGGAACTCCAACCTGAGCCAACGTCTGATCCTCGCCCTGACTTCAGAAGCATGAGATAGTGGTTCAGATCTGCAGGGGGTACCTGCCGTGCCCTCGCCCTGAAACCCAAGTCTAGCTTGTCTTCTCAGACTTCCGTCCTCACACTCCTGGCCCCGAAGCCCTCAAGTTTGGCAATTCCGGACCCACAATGCAGCACTCTGCCTGCCCTCTAGAAAAAAAATTATTGCCTCATGAGCTGCCCAGGCACCTTAAATGAGGGTAAACCTACACAGAACTCGACTTTAACCAAATTATATAGTCTAACCTGGGCACTAATGCACTGTCGAACACAACCTGAGCCCGGACCTCCTGACCAACACCCAGAAAGCTGACCGCACACTGAACACATAAAACCCGTCATGGCCTTAGGTCATCATCTCTTCCCTACCTCAGTTTTCAGGCTTCAGAACCGAGACCATATCTCCAATCACTGCCCAGAGTTGAGTGTGATGCAGAAATCAGAACTCCTCCTTACCCATGGCAAGAATCCTTGTGGTTGGCACGTTCAGTGTAGGAGAAACCAGCATTCACCCTGAGGCCCCCCCCATTCTTGAGTGCGATGAGGGCATACACACGCATTGTGACCCTCAGCATGAGTCCTGTCCTCCTTAAGTCCTCTCAGTGGCTGAACCATTTGATGTCATAATGGGCTTGACATGTCCCTAGGCCCCAATTTTTAACCAGATTTTTGATTGTCCAGGCGCCCCTCCCCAGGGCTCTACTCTGGAATCCATCATTTGGTGGGACACCTGAGGTTAAAAAAGAAAACAACAACAACAACAAAAAAAACGGACTTCTTCCAGCCCATAGAATGACCCTAAACTCTTTGGACTGGGCCAAACCACCAGAGAGTAAGACTCGTCCATTTCCCATGAAGTCACCCAGAAATTCCACGATCTTGAGTGACACGATATCAAGAGACAAAAACTTGAGCAGGAGCCTCACTCGCCCTTCTTTCAAATCCAGAAGAGTTCTCCTCATGGTCTGTAGATCAGTCCTGCCATACCTATGACCCGAAACATAAGCCGAGTTTGTGTTTTCAGACAACTGTCCAAACAGCCCTGGCCTACACAACCTACAGGCTCGGGCCCCTGGAGCCAAACCTGAGGACTGTACTTACCCTCTCCAAGGGAATTGTGTGTGCCCATTCCAATGGCCACAACCCTTCTAATAGGATAAACCTCCAAAGTCCCTGCTCCATCTCAATAGTGGTGGCTTCCTAGGAAAAACAGGGGCAATCTGAGCCCAAGTGAGCACCTACCTGCACTCAGACCCATAGACAGATGTCCCCAGAGGTAAAAAGGAAAGAAAAGGCCCCTAGGCACTAATCAGATCCATTGCTTTGGTTTCCAGGCATCTCTCCTCAGAGGCCTGGATTTCAAAAGCAGCATATAGCTGTTTCTTGACTCACCCATCAGAAAAGATCTCATCTACACATGGGAAATTTGCACGTTGGAGCTGTGTCAAAGCCTCTGTTTAGGAGAACCCTTTAGGGCCCCAGTGCCACCGCTTCATTCCAAGGTCTCCATAGATACAAAAGCACGTTAGGACCCATCCCCAGGGGTATCCATTTCAACTCAGCGTTTTCGGTTGCTCCCCACAGATCCAGGAGATCTAACCTGTCTTGTTGCTAGGAGACAATTGGAATGCGAGGTGGGCTACCAATCCATCCATCCTTAGAACCCTGCTCAGAATCATTGGCCTGGAGCCAAACAACAGGTCTCAATTGTCCTGCAGAAGACTCTCTGCAGTTTGCAGCTTCTCACAACACCCATCGTGGGAAAACACCCATGGCCTCGTGATGCCCCCCCCCATTCATTAAGGGGCCATCAGGGACAGAAACTTCAACCTGAGCGATCGTCTGATCCTCGCCCTGACTTCAGATGCACGAGATCTCGATTCAGGTCTGTAGATTGTGCCTGCCATGGCCTCACCCAGAAACCTAAGCCTAGCTTGTGTTCTCAGACTTTTGTCGTCAGACTACTTGCCCACAATCCCAACAGTTTGGCAATCCAGAACTACAATGCAGCACTCTGCCAGCCCTCCAGAAGAAAAACATTGTCCTCTGGGACTACCCAGTAACCCCAAATGAGGATCAACCTGCACCGACCTTGGCTGTACCCCAAATACATAGGCTGACCAGGGCACTAATGCCCTTTCTGACACAGCCTGAGCCTGGAGCCCCTGGCCCCTCCCAGACAGCTGGCCGCACATTGAGCACATCCAGCCGCCATGGCCTTAGGTCGTCATCTCTTCCCAACCTCGGTTTTCAGGTTTCAGAACCTAGACCTTATCTCCAATCAGTGCCCAAGGTTGAAGGTGATGCAGAAATCAGAACTCCTTCCCCATGGCAAGAAACCTTGTGGTTGGCATGTTGTCCAACGTTCAGTGTCGTTGAAACCAGTGTGGCCCATGAGGCCCCGCCCATGCTCGCGGGCCACATTGGTCACAAACACACATTGTGACCCTCAGGCTGAGCCCAGTCCTCAAGTAAGGCCACTCAGTGGCTGGATGAAGAGATAGCATATTGGGCTTGCCATGCCCCTAGGCCCCAATTTTTAACCATAGTTCGGGTTGTCCCTTCAGTCTTCCCCACGGCTTGGCTTTGGAATTCCTCTTTTGGTGGGACACCTGAGGTAACAAACCTGAAATGAGTCCTCCCATCCCACAGTTTGACGAAAAGCAATTGGGAATCGGGCCAAATCCTCAGAGAGGAAGATTCGTCCATGGCCCATGAGGCCTCCCCGACATTCCTCGGCCATCGCTGATACAAAATCCAGAGACAAAAGCCTGAGCAAGCGCCTCAGACTCACACTTTCTTCATATCCTGAAGATTTCTTCTCATGGTTTGTCGATCGGGCCTGCCATACATACGTCCCCAAACCTAAGCTGAGTTTGTGTTTTCAGACTTCTGTCCTCAAAATCTTGGGCCACACACGCTTCAGGCCAGGCGCCTGGAGCCACACATTAGGACTCTGCCTACCAATCCATGGGAATTCTCCCCATTCCATGGTCCAAAATCGTACAAATTAGGAGAAACCTCCAAAGTCCCTGAGGCCATCCCAATAGTGTAGGTCGCCCGGAACAAACAAGGACTGTCTGACACCAGCTGATAATCGACATCCACTCATACCATAGATGGATGTCCCCAGAGACGAAGATTGAACCAGACAGGACCCTAGGCCATAATAGGATCCATTGCTTTGGGTTACAGGCATGTGTCCTCAAAAGCCTGATTCCAATACGAGCATAGGGGTTTTCCTGAGGCACCCATCAGAACTCATCTCGTCTCCACAAGGAAACCTGTGCATGGGAGCCATGTCCAAAGCTTAGGAGAGTACTTCAGGGTCCCGGTGCCACCGCCCCATTCCAAGGCCCTCATGGACACAAAAACACATTAGGACCCATCCTCAGGAAAGTCCATTTCAACTCAGCCACCCCGGTTGCTCCGGCAGAGCCATCAGATCAAAACTGTCTTGTTGCTAGGAGACAATAGGAATGGGAGGCGGGCTTCCCAGGCATCCATCCGCGAACGGTGCTCTGGAGTCATTCCATATGGGATGTCCTGGAGCTGTCCAACAGGTCTCAATTGTCCCGCAGAAGGAATCCTTGAAGGGGGCATCCCACAACTCCCAACGTGGGAAAACCTCAATGGCCCCGAGATTCCGCTCCCTTCATAAAGCGGCCGTCATGCACAGGAACTCCAACCTGAGCCAACGTCTGATCCTCGCCCTGACTTCAGAAGCATGAGATATTGGTTCAGATCTGCAGGGGGTACCTGCCGTGCCCTCGCCCTGAAACCCAAGTCTAGCTTGTCTTCTCAGACTTCCGTCCTCACACTCCTGGCCCCGAAGCCCTCAAGTTTGGCAATTCCGGACCCACAATGCAGCACTCTGCCTGCCCTCTAGAAAAAAAATTATTGCCTCATGAGCTGCCCAGGCACCTTAAATGAGGGTAAACCTACACAGCACTCGACTTTAACCAAATTATATAGTCTAACCTGGGCACTAATGCACTGTCGAACACAACCTGAGCCCGGACCTCCTGACCAACGCCCAGAAAGCTGACCGCACACTGAACACAAAAAACCCGCCATGGCCTTAGGTCATCATCTCTTCCCTACCTCAGTTTTCAGGCTTCAGAACCGAGACCTTATCTCCAATCACTGTCCAGAGTTGAGTGTGATGCAGAAATCAGAACTCCTCCTTACCCATGGCAAGAATCCTTGTGGTTGGCACGTTCAGTGTAGGAGAAACCAGCATTCACCCTGAGGCCCCGCCCATTCTTGAGAGCGACGAGGGCATACACACGCATTGTGACCCTCAGCATGAGTCCTGTCCTCTAGTAAGTCCTCTCAGTGGCTGAACCATTTGATGTCATAATGGGCTTGACATGTCCCTAGGCCCCAAATTTTAACCAGATTTCTGTTTGTCCAGGCGCCCCTCCCCAGGGCTCTACTCTGGAATCCATCATTTGGTGGGACACCTGAGGTTAAAAAAGAAAACAACAACAACAACAAAAAAAAACGGACTTCTTCCAGCCCATAGAATGACCCTAAACTCTTTGGACTGGGCCAAACCACCAGAGAGTAAGACTCGTCCATTTCCCATGAAGTCACCCAGAAATTCCACGACCATGAGTGACACGATATCAAGAGACAAAAACTTGAGCAGGAGCCTCACTCGCCCTTCTTTCAAATCCCGAAGAGTTCTCCTCATGGTCTGTAGATCAGTCCTGCCATACCTATGACCCGAAACATAAGCCGAGTTTGTGTTTTCAGACAACTGTCCAAACAGCCCTGGCCTACACAACCTACAGGCTCGGGCCCCTGGAGCCAAACCTGAGGACTGTACTTACCCTCTCCAAGGGAATTGTGTGTGCCCATTCCAATGGCCACAACCCTTCTAATAGGATAAACCTCCAAAGTCCCTGCTCCATCTCAATAGTGGTGGCTTCCTAGGAAAAACAGGGGCAATCTGAGCCCAAGTGAGCACCTACCTGCACTCAGACCCATAGACAGATGTCCCCAGAGGTAAAAAGGAAAGAAAAGGCCCCTAGGCACTAATCAGATCCATTGCTTTGGTTTCCAGGCATCTCTCCTCAGAGGCCTGGATTTCAAAAGCAGCATATAGCTGTTTCTTGACTCACCCATCAGAAAAGATCTCATCTACACATGGGAAATTTGCACGTTGGAGCTGTGTCAAAGCCTCTGTTTAGGAGAACCCTTTAGGGCCCCAGTGCCACCGCTTCATTCCAAGGTCTCCATAGATACAAAAGCACGTTAGGACCCATCCCCAGGGGTATCCATTTCAACTCAGCGTTTTCGGTTGCTCCCCACAGATCCAGGAGATCTAACCTGTCTTGTTGCTAGGAGACAATTGGAATGCGAGGTGGGCTACCAATCCATCCATCCTTAGAACCCTGCTCAGAATCATTGGCCTGGAGCCAAACAACTGGTCTCAATTGTCCTGCAGAAGACTCTCTGCAGTTTGCAGCTTCTCACAACACCCATCGTGGGAAAACACCCATGGCCTCGTGATGCCCCCCCCATTCATGAAGGGGCCATCAGGGACAGAAACTTCAACCTGAGCGATCGTCTGATCCTCGCCCTGACTTCAGATGCACGAGATCTCGATTCAGGTCTGTAGATTGTGCCTGCCATGGCCTCACCCAGAAACCTAAGCCTAGCTTGTGTTCTCAGACTTTTGTCGTCAGACTACTTGCCCACAATCCCAACAGTTTGGCAATCCAGAACTACAATGCAGCACTCTGCCAGCCCTCCAGAAGAAAAAATTGTCCTCTGGGACTACCCAGTAACCCCAAATGAGGATCAACCTGCACCGACCTTGGCTGTACCCCAAATACATAGGCTGACCAGGGCACTAATGCCCTTTCTGACACAGCCTGAGCCTGGAGCCCCTGGCCCCTCCCAGACAGCTGGCCGCACATTGAGCACATCCAGCCTCCATGGCCTTAGGTCGTCATCTCTTCCCAACCTCGGTTTTCAGGTTTCAGAACCTAGACCTTATCTCCAATCATTGCCCAAGTTTGAAGGTGATGCAGAAATCAGAACTCCTTCCCCATGGCAAGAAACCTTGTGGTTGGCATGTTGTCCAACGTTCAGTGTCCTTGAAACCAGTGTGGCCCATGAGGCCCCGCCCATGCTCGCGGGCCACATTGGTCACAAACACACATTGTGACCCTCAGGCTGAGCCCAGTCCTCAAGTAAGGCCACTCAGTGGCTGGATGAAGAGATAGCATATTGGGCTTGCCATGCCCCTAGGCCCCAATTTTTAACCATAGTTCGGGTTGTCCCTTCAGTCTTCCCCACGGCTTGGCTTTGGAATTCCTCTTTTGGTGGGACACCTGAGGTAACAAACCTGAAATGAGTCCTCCCATCCCACAGTTTGACGAAAAGCAATTGGGAATCGGGCCAAATCCTCAGAGAGGAAGATTCGTCCATGGCCCATGAGGCCTCCCCGACATTCCTCGGCCATCGCTGATACAAAATCCAGAGACAAAAGCCTGAGCAAGCGCCTCAGACTCGCACTTTCTTCATATCCTGAAGATTTCTTCTCATGGTTTGTCGATCGGGCCTGCCATACATACGTCCCCAAACCTAAGCTGAGTTTGTGTTTTCAGACTTCTGTCCTCAAAATCTTGGGCCACACACGCTTCAGGCCAGGCGCCTGGAGCCACACATTAGGACTCTGCCTACCAATCCATGGGAATTCTCCCCATTCCATGGTCCAAAATCGTACAAATTAGGAGAAACCTCCAAAGTCCCTGAGGCCATCCCAATAGTGTAGGTCGCCCGGAATAAACAAGGACTGTCTGACACCAGCTGATAATCGACATCCACTCATACCATAGATGGATGTCCCCAGAGACGAAGATTGAACCAGACAGGACCCTAGGCCATAATAGGATCCATTGCTTTGGGTTACAGGCATGTGTCCTCAAAAGCCTGATTCCAATACGAGCATAGGGGTTTTCCTGAGGCACCCATCAGAACTCATCTCGTCTCCACAAGGAAACCTGTGCATGGGAGCCATGTCCAAAGCTTAGGAGAGTACTTCAGGGTCCCGGTGCCACCGCCCCATTCCAAGGCCCTCATGGACACAAAAACACATTAGGACCCATCCTCAGGAAAGTCCATTTCAACTCAGCCACCCCGGTTGCTCCGGCAGAGCCATCAGATCAAAACTGTCTTGTTGCTAGGAGACAATAGGAATGGGAGGCGGGCTTCCCTGGCATCCATCCGCGAACGGTGGTCTGGAGTCATTCCATATGGGATGTCCTGGAGCTGTCCAACAGGTCTCAATTGTCCCGCAGAAGGAATCCTTGAAGGGGGCATCCCACAACTCCCAACGTGGGAAAACCTCAATGGCCCCGAGATTCCGCTCCCTTCATAAAGCGGCCGTCATGCACAGGAACTCCAACCTGAGCCAACGTCTGATCCTCGCCCTGACTTCAGAAGCATGAGATAGTGGTTCAGATCTGCAGGGGGTACCTGCCAAGCCCTCGCCCTGAAACCCAAGTCTAGCTTGTCTTCTCAGACTTCCGTCCTCACACTCCTGGCCCCGAAGCCTTCAAGTTTGGCAATTCCGGACCCACAATGCAGCACTCTGCCTGCCCTCTAGAAAAAAAATTATTGCCTCATGAGCTGCCCAGGCACCTTAAATGAGGGTAACCCTACACAGCACTCGACTTTAACCAAATTATATAGTCTAACCTGGGCACTAATGCACTGTCGAACACAACCTGAGCCCGGACCTCCTGACCAACGCCCAGAAAGCTGACCGCACACTGAACACAAAAAACCCGCCATGGCCTTAGGTCATCATCTCTTCCCTACCTCAGTTTTCAGGCTTCAGAACCGAGACCTTATCTCCAATCACTGTCCAGGGGTGAGTGTGATGCAGAAATCAGAACTCCTCCTTACCCATGGCAAGAATCCTTGTGGTTGGCACGTTCAGTGTAGGAGAAACCAGCATTCACCCTGAGGCCCCGCCCATTCTTGAGAGCGACGAGGGCATACACACGCATTGTGACCCTCAGCATGAGTCCTGTCCTCTAGTAAGTCCTCTCAGTGGCTGAACCATTTGATGTCATAATGGGCTTGACATGTCCCTAGGCCCCAATTTTTAACCAGATTTCTGATTGTCCAGGCGCCCCTCCCCAGGGCTCTACTCTGGAATCCATCATTTGGTGGGACACCTGAGGTTAAAAAAGAAAACAACAACAACAACAACAAAAAAAACAAAACGGACTTCTTCCCGCCCACAGAATGAACGCAAACTCTTTGGACTGGGCCAAACCACCAGAGAGTAAGACTCGTCCATTTCCCATGAAGTCACCCAGAAATTCCACGACCATGAGTGACACGATATCAAGAGACAAAAACTTGAGCAGGAGCCTCACTCGCCCTTCTTTCAAATCCCGAAGAGTTCTCCTCATGGTCTGTAGATCAGTCCTGCCATACCTATACCCGAAACATAAGCCGAGTTTGTGTTTTCAGACAACTGTCCAAACAGCCCTGGCCTACACAACCTACAGGCTCGGGCCCCTGGAGCCAAACCTGAGGACTGTACTTGCCCTCTCCAAGGGAATTGTGTGTGCCCATTCCAATGGCCACAACCCTTCTAATAGGATAAACCTCCAAAGTCCCTGCTCCATCTCAATAGTGGTGGCTTCCTAGGAAAAACAGGGGCAATCTGAGCCCAAGTGAGCACCTACCTGCACTCAGACCCATAGACAGATGTCCCCAGAGGTAAAAAGGAAAGAAAAGGCCCCTAGCACTAATCAGATCCATTGCTTTGGTTTCCAGGCATCTCTCCTCAGAGGCCTGGATTTCAAAAGCAGCATATAGCTGTTTCGTGACTCACCCATCAGAAAAGATCTCATCTACAGATGGGAAATTTGCACGTTGGAGCTGTGTCAAAGCCTCTGTTTAGGAGAACCCTTTAGGGCCCCAGTGCCACCGCTTCATTCCAAGGTCTCCATAGATACAAAAGCACGTTAGGACCCATCCCCAGGGGTATCCATTTCAACTCAGCGTTTTCGGTTGCTCCCCACAGATCCAGGAGATCTAACCTGTCTTGTTGATAGGAGACAATTGGAATGCGAGGTTGTCCTCCAATCCATCCATCCTTAGAACCCTGCTCAGAATCATTGGCCTGGAGCCAAACAACAGGTCTCAATTGTCCTGCAGAAGACTCTCTGCAATTTGCAGCTTCTCACAACTCCCATCGTGGGAAAACACCCATGGCCTCGTGATGCCCCCCCCATTCATGAAGGGGCCATCAGGGACAGAAACTCCAACCGGAGCGATCGTCTGATCCTCGCCCTGACTTCAGATGCACGAGATCTCGATTCAGGTCTGTAGATTGTGCCTGCCATGGCCTCACCCAGAAACCTAAGCCTAGCTTGTGTTCTCAGACTTTTGTCGTCAGACTACTTGCCCACAATCCCAACAGTCTGGCAATCCAGAACTACAATACAGCACTCTGCCGGCCCTCCAGAGGAAAAACATTGTCCTCTGGGGCTACCCAGTAACCCCAAATGAGGATCAACCTGCACCGACCTTGGCTGTACCCCAAATACATAGGCTGACCAGGGCACTAATGCCCTTTCTGACACAGCCTGAGCCTGGAGCCCCTGGCCCCTCCCAGACAGCTGGCCGCACATTGAGCACATCCAGCCTCCATGGCCTTAGGTCGTCATCTCTTCCCAACCTCGGTTTTCAGGTTTCAGAACCTAGACCTTATCTCCAATCAGTGCCCAAGGTTGAAGGTGATGCAGAAATCAGAACTCCTTCCCCATGGCAAGAAACCTTGTGGTTGGCATGTTGTCCAACGTTCAGTGTCCTTGAAACCAGTGTGGCCCATGAGGCCCCGCCCATGCTCGCGGGCCACATTGGTCACAAACACACATTGTGACCCTCAGGCTGAGCCCAGTCCTCAAGTAAGGCCACTCAGTGGCTGGATGAAGAGATAGCATATTGGGCTTGCCATGCCCCTAGGCCCCAATTTTTAACCATAGTTCGGGTTGTCCCTTCAGTCTTCCCCACGGCTTGGCATTGGAATTACTCTTTTGGTGGGACACCTGAGGTAACAAACCTGAAATGAGTCCTCCCATCCCACAGTTTGACGAAAAGCAATTGGGAATCGGGCCAAATCCTCAGAGAGGAAGATTCGTCCATGGCCCATGAGGCCTCCCCGACATTCCTCGGCCATCGCTGATACAAAATCCAGAGACAAAAGCCTGAGCAAGCGCCTCAGACTCACACTTTCTTCATATCCTGAAGATTTCTTCTCATGGTTTGTCGATCGGGCCTGCCATACATACGTCCCCAAACCTAAGCTGAGTTTGTGTTTTCAGACTTCTGTCCTCAAAATCTTGGGCCACACACGCTCCAGGCTTGGCGCCTGGAGCCACACATTAGGACTCTGCCTACCAATCCATGGGAATTCTGCCCATTCCATGGTCCAAAATCGTACAAATTAGGAGAAACCTCCAAAGTCCCTGAGGCCATCCCAATAGTGTAGGTCGCCCGGAACAAACAAGGACTGTCTGACACCAGCTGATAATCGACATCCACTCATACCATAGATGGATGTCCCCAGAGAAGAAGATTGAACCAGACAGGACCCTAGGCCATAATAGGATCCATTGCTTTGGGTTACAGGCATGTGTCCTCAAAAGCCTGATTCCAATAAGATCATAGAGGTTTTCCTGAGGCACCCATCAGAACTCATCTCGTCTCCACAAGGAAACCTGTGCATGGGAGCCATGTCCAAAGCTTAGGAGAGTACTTCAGGGTCCCGGTGCCACCGCCCCATTCCAAGGCCCTCATGGACACAAAAACACATTAGGACCCATCCTCAGGAAAGTCCATTTCAACTCAGCCACCCCGGTTGCTCCGGCAGAGCCATCAGATCAAAACTGTCTTGTTGTTAGGAGACAATTGGAATGCGAGGCGGGCTTCCCAGGCATCCATCCGCGAAAGGTGCTCTGGAGTCATTCCATATGGGATGTCCTGGAGCTGTCCAACAGGTCTCAATTGTCCCGCAGAAGGAATCCTTGAAGGGGGCATCCCACAACTCCCAACGTGGGAAAACCTCAATGGGCCCGAGATTCCGCTCCCTTCATAAAGCGGCCGTCATGCACAGGAACTCCAACCTGAGCCAACGTCTGATCCTCGCCCTGACTTCAGAAGCATGAGATAGTGGTTCAGATCTGCAGGGGGTACCTGCCGTGCCCTCGCCCTGAAACCCAAGTCTAGCTTGTCTTCTCAGACTTCCGTCCTCACACTCCTGGCCCCGAAGCCCTCAAGTTTGGCAATTCCGGACCCACAATGCAGCACTCTGCCTGCCCTCTAGAAAAAAAATTATTGCCTCATGAGCTGCCCAGGCACCTTAAATGAGGGTAAACCTACACAGAACTCGACTTTAACCAAATTATATAGTCTAACCTGGGCACTAATGCACTGTCGAACACAACCTGAGCCCGGACCTCCTGACCAACACCCAGAAAGCTGACCGCACACTGAACACATAAAACCCGTCATGGCCTTAGGTCATCATCTCTTCCCTACCTCAGTTTTCAGGCTTCAGAACCGAGACCATATCTCCAATCACTGCCCAGAGTTGAGTGTGATGCAGAAATCAGAACTCCTCCTTACCCATGGCAAGAATCCTTGTGGTTGGCACGTTCAGTGTAGGAGAAACCAGCATTCACCCTGAGGCCCCCCCCATTCTTGAGTGCGATGAGGGCATACACACGCATTGTGACCCTCAGCATGAGTCCTGTCCTCCTTAAGTCCTCTCAGTGGCTGAACCATTTGATGTCATAATGGGCTTGACATGTCCCTAGGCCCCAATTTTTAACCAGATTTTTGATTGTCCAGGCGCCCCTCCCCAGGGCTCTACTCTGGAATCCATCATTTGGTGGGACACCTGAGGTTAAAAAAGAAAACAACAACAACAACAAAAAAAACGGACTTCTTCCAGCCCATAGAATGACCCTAAACTCTTTGGACTGGGCCAAACCACCAGAGAGTAAGACTCGTCCATTTCCCATGAAGTCACCCAGAAATTCCACGATCTTGAGTGACACGATATCAAGAGACAAAAACTTGAGCAGGAGCCTCACTCGCCCTTCTTTCAAATCCCGAAGAGTTCTCCTCATGGTCTGTAGATCAGTCCTGCCATACCTATGACCCGAAACATAAGCCGAGTTTGTGTTTTCAGACAACTGTCCAAACAGCCCTGGCCTACACAACCTACAGGCTCGGGCCCCTGGAGCCAAACCTGAGGACTGTACTTACCCTCTCCAAGGGAATTGTGTGTGCCCATTCCAATGGCCACAACCCTTCTAATAGGATAAACCTCCAAAGTCCCTGCTCCATCTCAATAGTGGTGGCTTCCTAGGAAAAACAGGGGCAATCTGAGCCCAAGTGAGCACCTACCTGCACTCAGACCCATAGACAGATGTCCCCAGAGGTAAAAAGGAAAGAAAAGGCCCCTAGGCACTAATCAGATCCATTGCTTTGGTTTCCAGGCATCTCTCCTCAGAGGCCTGGATTTCAAAAGCAGCATATAGCTGTTTCTTGACTCACCCATCAGAAAAGATCTCATCTACACATGGGAAATTTGCACGTTGGAGCTGTGTCAAAGCCTCTGTTTAGGAGAACCCTTTAGGGCCCCAGTGCCACCGCTTCATTCCAAGGTCTCCATAGATACAAAAGCACGTTAGGACCCATCCCCAGGGGTATCCATTTCAACTCAGCGTTTTCGGTTGCTCCCCACAGATCCAGGAGATCTAACCTGTCTTGTTGCTAGGAGACAATTGGAATGCGAGGTGGGCTACCAATCCATCCATCCTTAGAACCCTGCTCAGAATCATTGGCCTGGAGCCAAACAACTGGTCTCAATTGTCCTGCAGAAGACTCTCTGCAGTTTGCAGCTTCTCACAACACCCATCGTGGGAAAACACCCATGGCCTCGTGATGCCCCCCCCATTCATGAAGGGGCCATCAGGGACAGAAACTCCAACCTGAGCGATCGTCTGATCCTCGCCCTGACTTCAGATGCACGAGATCTCGATTCAGGTCTGTAGATTGTGCCTGCCATGGCCTCACCCAGAAACCTAAGCCTAGCTTGTGTTCTCAGACTTTTGTCGTCAGACTACTTGCCCACAATCCCAACAGTTTGGCAATCCAGAACTACAATGCAGCACTCTGCCAGCCCTCCAGAAGAAAAAATTGTCCTCTGGGACTACCCAGTAACCCCAAATGAGGATCAACCTGCACCGACCTTGGCTGTACCCCAAATACATAGGCTGACCAGGGCACTAATGCCCTTTCTGACACAGCCTGAGCCTGGAGCCCCTGGCCCCTCCCAGACAGCTGGCCGCACATTGAGCACATCCAGCCTCCATGGCCTTAGGTCGTCATCTCTTCCCAACCTCGGTTTTCAGGTTTCAGAACCTAGACCTTATCTCCAATCATTGCCCAAGTTTGAAGGTGATGCAGAAATCAGAACTCCTTCCCCATGGCAAGAAACCTTGTGGTTGGCATGTTGTCCAACGTTCAGTGTCCTTGAAACCAGTGTGGCCCATGAGGCCCCGCCCATGCTCGCGGGCCACATTGGTCACAAACACACATTGTGACCCTCAGGCTGAGCCCAGTCCTCAAGTAAGGCCACTCAGTGGCTGGATGAAGAGATAGCATATTGGGCTTGCCATGCCCCTAGGCCCCAATTTTTAACCATAGTTCGGGTTGTCCCTTCAGTCTTCCCCACGGCTTGGCTTTGGAATTCCTCTTTTGGTGGGACACCTGAGGTAACAAACCTGAAATGAGTCCTCCCATCCCACAGTTTGACGAAAAGCAATTGGGAATCGGGCCAAATCCTCAGAGAGGAAGATTCGTCCATGGCCCATGAGGCCTCCCCGACATTCCTCGGCCATCGCTGATACAAAATCCAGAGACAAAAGCCTGAGCAAGCGCCTCAGACTCGCACTTTCTTCATATCCTGAAGATTTCTTCTCATGGTTTGTCGATCGGGCCTGCCATACATACGTCCCCAAACCTAAGCTGAGTTTGTGTTTTCAGACTTCTGTCCTCAAAATCTTGGGCCACACACGCTTCAGGCCAGGCGCCTGGAGCCACACATTAGGACTCTGCCTACCAATCCATGGGAATTCTGCCCATTCCATGGTCCAAAATCGTACAAATTAGGAGAAACCTCCAAAGTCCCTGAGGCCATCCCAATAGTGTAGGTCGCCCGGAACAAACAAGGACTGTCTGACACCAGCTGATAATCGACATCCACTCATACCATAGATGGATGTCCCCAGAGACGAAGATTGAACCAGACAGGACCCTAGGCCATAATAGGATCCATTGCTTTGGGTTACAGGCATGTGTCCTCAAAAGCCTGATTCCAATACGAGCATAGGGGTTTTCCTGAGGCACCCATCAGAACTCATCTCATCTCCACAAGGAAACCTGTGCATGGGAGCCATGTCCAAAGCTTAGGAGAGTACTTCAGGGTCCCGGTGCCACCGCCCCATTCCAAGGCCCTCATGGACACAAAAACACATTAGGACCCATCCTCAGGAAAGTCCATTTCAACTCAGCCACCCCGGTTGCTCCGGCAGAGCCATCAGATCAAAACTGTCTTGTTGCTAGGAGACAATAGGAATGGGAGGCGGGCTTCCCTGGCATCCATCCGCGAACGGTGCTCTGGAGTCATTCCATATGGGATGTCCTGGAGCTGTCCAACAGGTCTCAATTGTCCCGCAGAAGGAATCCTTGAAGGGGGCATCCCACAACTCCCAACGTGGGAAAACCTCAATGGCCCCGAGATTCCGCTCCCTTCATAAAGCGGCCGTCATGCACAGGAACTCCAACCTGAGCCAACGTCTGATCCTCGCCCTGACTTCAGAAGCATGAGATATTGGTTCAGATCTGCAGGGGGTACCTGCCGTGCCCTCGCCCTGAAACCCAAGTCTAGCTTGTCTTCTCAGACTTCCGTCCTCACACTCCTGGCCCCGAAGCCCTCAAGTTTGGCAATTCCGGACCCACAATGCAGCACTCTGCCTGCCCTCTAGAAAAAAAATTATTGCCTCATGAGCTGCCCAGGCACCTTAAATGAGGGTAAACCTACACAGCACTCGACTTTACCAAATTATATAGTCTAACCTGGGCACTAATGCACTGTCGAACACAACCTGAGCCCGGACCTCCTGACCAACGCCCAGAAACCTGACCGCACACTGAACACAAAAAACCCGCCATGGCCTTAGGTCATCATCTCTTCCCTACCTCAGTTTTCAGGCTTCAGAACCGAGACCTTATCTCCAATCACTGTCCAGGGGTGAGTGTGATGCAGAAATCAGAACTCCTCCTTACCCATGGCAAGAATCCTTGTGGTTGGCACGTTCAGTGTAGGAGAAACCAGCATTCACCCTGAGGCCCCGCCCATTCTTGAGAGCGACGAGGGCATACACACGCATTGTGACCATCAGCATGAGTCCTGTCCTCTAGTAAGTCCTCTCAGTGGCTGAACCATTTGATGTCATAATGGGCTTGACATGTCCCTAGGCCCCAATTTTTAACCAGATTTCTGTTTGTCCAGGCGCCCCTCCCCAGGGCTCTACTCTGTAATCCATCATTTGGTGGGACACCTGAGGTTAAAAAAGAAAACAACAACAACAACAACAAAAAAAACAAAACGGACTTTTTCCCGCCCACAGAATGAACGCAAACTCTTTGGACTGGGCCAAACCACCAGAGAGTAAGACTCGTCCATTTCCCATGAAGTCACCCAGAAATTCCACGACCATGAGTGACACGATATCAAGAGACAAAAACTTGAGCAGGAGCCTCACTCGCCCTTCTTTCAAATCCCGAAGAGTTCTCCTCATGGTCTGTAGATCAGTCCTGCCATACCTATGACCCGAAACATAAGCTGAGTTTGTGTTTTCAGACAACTGTCCAAACAGCCCTGGCCTACACAACCTACAGGCTCGGGCCCCTGGAGCCAAACCTGAGGACTGTACTTGCCCTCTCCAAGGGAATTGTGTGTGCCCATTCCAATGGCCACAACCCTTCTAATAGGATAAACCTCCAAAGTCCCTGCTCCATCTCAATAGTGGTGGCTTCCTAGGAAAAACAGGGGCAATCTGAGCCCAAGTGAGCACCTACCTGCACTCAGACCCATAGACAGATGTCCCCAGAGGTAAAAAGGAAAGAAAAGGCCCCTAGGCACTAATCAGATCCATTGCTTTGGTTTCCAGGCATCTCTTCTCAGAGGCCTGGATTTCAAAAGCAGCATATAGCTGTTTCGTGACTCACCCATCAGAAAAGATCTCATCTACAGATGGGAAATTTGCACGTTGGAGCTGTGTCAAAGCCTCTGTTTAGGAGAACCCTTTAGGGCCCCAGTGCCACCGCTTCATTCCAAGGTCTCCATAGATACAAAAGCACGTTAGGACCCATCCCCAGGGGTATCCATTTCAACTCAGCGTTTTCGGTTGCTCCCCACAGATCCAGGAGATCTAACCTGTCTTGTTGCTAGGAGACAACTGGAATGCGAGGTGGGCTACCAATCCATCCATCCTTAGAACCCTGCTCAGAATCATTGGCCTGGAGCCAAACAACAGGTCTCAATTGTCCTGCAGAAGACTCTCTGCAATTTGCAGCTTCTCACAACTCCCATCGTGGGAAAACACCCATGGCCTCGTGATGCCCCACCCATTCATGAAGTGGCCATCAGGGACAGAAACTCCAACCGGAGCGATCGTCTGATCCTCGCCCTGACTTCAGATGCACGAGATCTCGATTCAGATCTGTAGATTGTGCCTGCCATGGCCTCACCCAGAAACCTAAGCCTAGCTTGTGTTCTCAGACTTTTGTCGTCAGACTACTTGCCCACAATCCCAACAGTTTGGCAATCCAGAACTACAATACAGCACTCTGCCGGCCCTCCAGAGGAAAAACATTGTCCTCTGGGGCTACCCAGTAACCCCAAATGAGGATCAACCTGCACCGACCTTGGCTGTACCCCAAATACATAGGCTGACCAGGGCACTAATGCCCTTTCTGACACAGCCTGAGCCTGGAGCCCCTGGCCCCTCCCAGACAGCTGGCCGCACATTGAGCACATCCAGCCTCCATGGCCTTAGGTCGTCATCTCTTCCCAACCTCGGTTTTCAGGTTTCAGAACCTAGACCTTATCTCCAATCAGTGCCCAAGGTTGAAGGTGATGCAGAAATCAGAACTCCTTCCCCATGGCAAGAAACCTTGTGGTTGGCATGTTGTCCAACGTTCAGTGTCCTTGAAACCAGTGTGGCCCTTGAGGCCCCGCCCATGCTCGCGGGCCACATTGGTCACAAACACACATTGTGACCCTCAGGCTGAGCCCAGTCCTCAAGTAAGGCCACTCAGTGGCTGGATGAAGAGATAGCATATTGGGCTTGCCATGCCCCTAGGCCCCAATTTTTAACCATAGTTCGGGTTGTCCCTTCAGTCTTCCCCACGGCTTGGCTTTGGAATTCCTCTTTTGGTGGGACACCTGAGGTAACAAACCTGAAATGAGTCCTCCCATCCCACAGTTTGACGAAAAGCAATTGGGAATCGGGCCAAATCCTCAGAGAGGAAGATTCGTCCATGGCCCATGAGGCCTCCCCGACATTCCTCGGCCATCGCTGATACAAAATCCAGAGACAAAAGCCTGAGCAAGCGCCTCAGACTCACACTTTCTTCATATCCTGAAGATTTCTTCTCATGGTTTGTCGATCGGGCCTGCCATACATACGTCCCCAAACCTAAGCTGAGTTTGTGTTTTCAGACTTCTGTCCTCAAAATCTTGGGCCACACACGCTCCAGGCTTGGCGCCTGGAGCCACACATTAGGACTCTGCCTACCAATCCATGGGAATTCTGCCCATTCCATGGTCCAAAATCGTACAAATTAGGAGAAACCTCCAAAGTCCCTGAGGCCATCCCAATAGTGTAGGTCGCCCGGAACAAACAAGGACTGTCTGACACCAGCTGATAATCGACATCCACTCATACCATAGATGGATGTCCCCAGAGAAGAAGATTGAACCAGACAGGACCCTAGGCCATAATAGGATCCATTGCTTTGGGTTACAGGCATGTGTCCTCAAAAGCCTGATTCCAATAAGAGCATAGGGGTTTTCCTGAGGCACCCATCAGAACTCATCTCGTCTCCACAAGGAAACCTGTGCATGGGAGCCATGTCCAAAGCTTAGGAGAGTACTTCAGGGTCCCGGTGCCACCGCCCCATTCCAAGGCCCTCATGGACACAAAAACACATTAGGACCCATCCTCAGGAAAGTCCATTTCAACTCAGCCACCCCGGTTGCTCCGGCAGAGCCATCAGATCAAAACTGTCTTGTTGTTAGGAGACAATTGGAATGCGAGGCGGGCTTCCCAGGCATCCATCCGCGAACGGTGCTCTGGAGTCATTCCATATGGGATGTCCTGGAGCTGTGCAACAGGTCTCAATTGTCCCGCAGAAGGAATCCTTGAAGGGGGCATCCCACAACTCACAACGTGGGAAAACCTCAATGGCCCCGAAATTCCGCTACTTCATAAAGCGGCCGTCATGCACAGGAACTCCAACCTGAGCCAACGTCTGATCCTCGCCCTGACTTCAGAAGCATAAGATAGTGGTTCAGATCTGCAGGGGGTACCTGCCGTGCCCTCGCCCTGAAACCTAAGTCTAGCTTGTCTTCTCAGACTTCCGTCCTCACACTCCTGGCCCCGAAGCCCTCAAGTTTGGCAATTCTGGACCCACAATGCAGCACTCTGCCTGCCCTCTAGAAAAAAAATTATTGCCTCATGAGCTGCCCAGGCACCTTAAATGAGGGTAAACCTACACAGAACTCGACTTTAACCAAATTATATAGTCTAACCTGGGCACGAATGCACTGTCGAACACAACCTGAGCCCGGACCTCCTGACCAACACCCAGAAAGCTGACCGCACACTGAACACATAAAACCCGTCATGGCCTTAGGTCATCATCTCTTCCCTACCTCAGTTTTCAGGCTTCAGAACCGAGACCTTATCTCCAATCACTGCCCAGAGTTGAGTGTGATGCAGAAATCAGAACTCCTCCTTACCCATGGCAAGAATCCTTGTGGTTGGCACGTTCAGTGTAGGAGAAACCAGCATTCACCCTGAGGCCCCCCCCATTCTTGAGAGCGACGAGGGCATACACACGCTTTGTGACCCTCAGCATGAGTCCTGTCCTCTAGTAAGTCCTCTCAGTGGCTGAACCATTTGATGTCATAATGGGCTTGACATGTCCCTAGGCCCCAATTTTTAACCAGATTTTTGATTGTCCAGGCGCCCCTCCCCAGGGCTCTACTCTGGAATCCATCATTTGGTGGGACACCTGAGGTTAAAAAAGAAAACAACAACAACAACAAAAAAAAAACGGACTTCTTCCAGCCCATAGAATTTCCCTAAACTCTTTGGACTGGGCCAAACCACCAGAGAGTAAGACTCGTCCATTTCCCATGAAGTCACCCAGAAATTCCACGACCATGAGTGACACGATATCAAGAGACAAAAACTTGAGCAGGAGCCTCACTTGCCCTTCTTTCAAATCCCGAAGAGTTCTCCTCATGGTCTGTAGATCAGTCCTGCCATACCTATGACCCGAAACATAAGCCGAGTTTGTGTTTTCAGACAACTGTCCAAACAGCCCTGGCCTACACAACCTACAGGCTCGGGCCCCTGGAGCCAAACCTGAGGACTGTACTTACCCTCTCCAAGGGAATTGTGTGTGCCCATTCCAATGGCCACAACCCTTCTAATAGGATAAACCTCCAAAGTCCCTGCTCCATCTCAATAGTGGTGGCTTCCTAGGAAAAACAGGGGCAATCTGAGCCCAAGTGAGCACCTACCTGCACTCAGACCCATAGACAGATGTCCCCAGAGGTAAAAAGGAAAGAACAGGCCCGTAGGCACTAATCAGATCCATTGCTTTGGTTTCCAGGCATCTCTCCTCAGAGGCCTGGATTTCAAAAGCAGCATATAGCTGTTTCTTGACTCACCCATCAGAAAAGATCTCATCTACACATGGGAAATTTGCACGTTGGAGCTGTGTCAAAGCCTCTGTTTAGGAGAACCCTTTAGGGCCCCAGTGCCACCGCTTCATTCCAAGGTCTCCATAGATACAAAAGCACGTTAGGACCCATCCCCAGGGGTATCCATTTCAACTCAGCGTTTTCGGTTGCTCCCCACAGATCCAGGAGATCTAACCTGTCTTGTTGCTAGGAGACAATAGGAATGCGAGGTGGGCTACCAATCCATCCATCCTTAGAACCCTGCTCAGAATCATTGGCCTGGAGCCAAACAACAGGTCTCAATTGTCCTGCAGAAGACTCTCTGCAGTTTGCAGCTTCTCACAACACCCATCGTGGGAAAACACCCATGGCCTCGTGATGCCCCCCCCATTCATGAAGAGGCCATCAGGGACAGAAACTCCAACCTGAGCGATCGTCTGATCCTCGCCCTGACTTCAGATGCACGAGATCTCGATTCAGGTCTGTAGATTGTGCCTATCATGGCCTCACCCAGAAACCTAAGCCTAGCTTGTGTTCTCAGACTTTTGTCGTCAGACTACTTGCCCACAATCCCAACAGTTTGGCAATCCAGAACTACAATGCAGCACTCTGCCAGCCCTCCAGAAGAAAAACATTGTCCTCTGGGACTACCCAGTAACCCCAAATGAGGATCAACCTGCACCGACCTTGGCTGTACCCCAAATACATAGGCTGACCAGGGCACTAATGCCCTTTCTGACACAGCCTGAGCCTGGAGCCCCTGGCCCCTCCCAGACAGCTGGCCGCACATTGAGCACATCCAGCCGCCATGGCCTTAGGTCGTCATCTCTTCCCAACCTCGGTTTTCAGGTTTCAGAACCTAGACCTTATCTCCAATCAGTGCCCAAGGTTGAAGGTGATGCAGAAATCAGAACTCCTTCCCCATGGCAAGAAACCTTGTGGTTGGCATGTTGTCCAACGTTCAGTGTCGTTGAAACCAGTGTGGCCCATGAGGCCCCGCCCATGCTCGCGGGCCACATTGGTCACAAACACACATTGTGACCCTCAGGCTGAGCCCAGTCCTCAAGTAAGGCCACTCAGTGGCTGGATGAAGAGATAGCATATTGGGCTTGCCATGCCCCTAGGCCCCAATTTTTAACCATAGTTCGGGTTGTCCCTTCAGTCTTCCCCACGGCTTGGCTTTGGAATTCCTCTTTTGGTGGGACACCTGAGGTAACAAACCTGAAATGAGTCCTCCCATCCCACAGTTTGACGAAAAGCAATTGGGAATCGGGCCAAATCCTCAGAGAGGAAGATTCGTCCATGGCCCATGAGGCCTCCCCGACATTCCTCGGCCATCGCTGATACAAAATCCAGAGACAAAAGCCTGAGCAAGCGCCTCAGACTCACACTTTCTTCATATCCTGAAGATTTCTTCTCATGGTTTGTCGATCGGGCCTGCCATACATACGTCCCCAAACCTAAGCTGAGTTTGTGTTTTCAGACTTCTGTCCTCAAAATCTTGGGCCACACACGCTTCAGGCCAGGCGCCTGGAGCCACACATTAGGACTCTGCCTACCAATCCATGGGAATTCTCCCCATTCCATGGTCCAAAATCGTACAAATTAGGAGAAACCTCCAAAGTCCCTGAGGCCATCCCAATAGTGTAGGTCGCCCGGAACAAACAAGGACTGTCTGACACCAGCTGATAATCGACATCCACTCATACCATAGATGGATGTCCTCAGAGACGAAGATTGAACCAGACAGGACCCTAGGCCATAATAGGATCCATTGCTTTGGGTTACAGGCATGTGTCCTCAAAAGCCTGATTCCAATACGAGCATAGGGGTTTTCCTGAGGCACCCATCAGAACTCATCTCGTCTCCACAAGGAAACCTGTGCATGGGAGCCATGTCCAAAGCTTAGGAGAGTACTTCAGGGTCCCGGTGCCACCGCCCCATTCCAAGGCCCTCATGGACACAAAAACACATTAGGACCCATCCTCAGGAAAGTCCATTTCAACTCAGCCACCCCGGTTGCTCCGGCAGAGCCATCAGATCAAAACTGTCTTGTTGTTAGGAGACAATTGGAATGCGAGGCGGGCTTCCCAGGCATCCATCCGCGAACGGTGCTCTGGAGTCATTCCATATGGGATGTCCTGGAGCTGTCCAACAGGTCTCAATTGTCCCGCAGAAGGAATCCTTGAAGGGGGCATCCCACAACTCACAACGTGGGAAAACCTCAATGGCCCCGAAATTCCGCTACTTCATAAAGCGGCCGTCATGCACAGGAACTCCAACCTGAGCCAACGTCTGATCCTCGCCCTGACTTCAGAAGCATGAGATAGTGGTTCAGATCTGCAGGGGGTACCTGCCGTGCCCTCGCCCTGAAACCTAAGTCTAGCTTGTCTTCTCAGACTTCCGTCCTCACACTCCTGGCCCCGAAGCCCTCAAGTTTGGCAATTCCGGACCCACAATGCAGCACTCTGCCTGCCCGCTAGAAAAAAAATTATTGCCTCATGAGCTGCCCAGGCACCTTAAATGAGGGTAAACCTACACAGAACTCGACTTTAACCAAATTATATAGTCTAACCTGGGCACTAATGCACTGTCGAACACAACCTGAGCCCGGACCTCCTGACCAACGCCCAGACAGCTGACCGCACACTGAACACATAAAACCCGTCATGGCCTTAGGTCATCATCTCTTCCCTACCTCAGTTTTCAGGCTTCAGAACCGAGACCTTATCTCCAATCACTGCCCAGAGTTGAGTGTGATGCAGAAATCAGAACTCCTCCTTACCCATGGCAAGAATCCTTGTGGTTGGCACGTTCAGTGTAGGAGAAACCAGCATTCACCCTGAGGCCCCCCCCATTCTTGAGAGCGACGAGGGCATACACACGCATTGTGACCCTCAGCATGAGTCCTGTCCTCTAGTAAGTCCTCTCAGTGGCTGAACCATTTGATGTCATAATGGGCTGGACATGTCCCTAGGCCCCAATTTTTAACCAGATTTTTGATTGTCCAGGCGCCCCTCCCCAGGGCTCTACTCTGGAATCCATCATTTGGTGGGACACCTGAGGTTAAAAAAGAAAACAACAACAACAACAACAAAAAAAACGGACTTCTTCCAGCCCATAGAATGACCCTAAACTCTTTGGACTGGGCCAAACCACCAGAGAGTAAGACTCGTCCATTTCCCATGAAGTCACCCAGAAATTCCACGACCATGAGTGACACGATATCAAGAGACAAAAACTTGAGCAGGAGCCTCACTTGCCCTTCTTTCAAATCCCGAAGAGTTCTCCTCATGGTCTGTAGATCAGTCCTGCCATACCTATGACCCGAAACATAAGCCGAGTTTGTGTTTTCAGACAACTGTCCAAACAGCCCTGGCCTACACAACCTACAGGCTCGGGCCCCTGGAGCCAAACCTGAGGACTGTACTTACCCTCTCCAAGGGAATTGTGTGTGCCCATTCCAATGGCCACAACCCTTCTAATAGGATAAACCTCCAAAGTCCCTGCTCCATCTCAATAGTGGTGGCTTCCTAGGAAAAACAGGGGCAATCTGAGCCCAAGTGAGCACCTACCTGCACTCAGACCCATAGACAGATGTCCCCAGAGGTAAAAAGGAAAGAACAGGCCCGTAGGCACTAATCAGATCCATTGCTTTGGTTTCCAGGCATCTCTCCTCAGAGGCCTGGATTTCAAAAGCAGCATATAGCTGTTTCTTGACTCACCCATCAGAAAAGATCTCATCTACACATGGGAAATTTGCACGTTGGAGCTGTGTCAAAGCCACTGTTTAGGAGAACCCTTTAGGGCCCCAGTGCCACCGCTTCATTCCAAGGTCTCCATAGATACAAAAGCACGTTAGGACCCATCCCCAGGGGTATCCATTTCAACTCAGCGTTTTCGGTTGCTCCCCACAGATCCAGGAGATCTAACCTGTCTTGTTGCTAGGAGACAATAGGAATGCGAGGTGGGCTACCAATCCATCCATCCTTAGAACCCTGCTCAGAATCATTGGCCTGGAGCCAAACAACAGGTCTCAATTGTCCTGCAGAAGACTCTCTGCAGTTTGCAGCTTCTCACAACACCCATCGTGGGAAAACACCCATGGCCTCGTGATGCCCCCCCCATTCATGAAGGGGCCATCAGGGACAGAAACTCCAACCTGAGCGATCGTCTGATCCTCGCCCTGACTTCAGATGCACGAGATCTCGATTCAGGTCTGTAGATTGTGCCTGCCATGGCCTCACCCAGAAACCTAAGCCTAGCTTGTGTTCTCAGACTTTTGTCGTCAGACTACTTGCCCACAATCCCAACAGTTTGGCAATCCAGAACTACAATGCAGCACTCTGCCAGCCCTCCAGAAGAAAAACATTGTCCTCTGGGACTACCCAGTAACCCCAAATGAGGATCAACCTGCACCGACCTTGGCTGTACCCCAAATACATAGGCTGACCAGGGCACTAATGCCCTTTCTGACACAGCCTGAGCCTGGAGCCCCTGGCCCCTCCCAGACAGCTGGCCGCACATTGAGCACATCCAGCCGCCATGGCCTTAGGTCGTCATCTCTTCCCAACCTCGGTTTTCAGGTTTCAGAACCTAGACCTTATCTCCAATCAGTGCCCAAGTTTGAAGGTGATGCAGAAATCAGAACTCCTTCCCCATGGCAAGAAACCTTGTGGTTGGCATGTTGTCCAACGTTCAGTGTCCTTGAAACCAGTGTGGCCCATGAGGCCCCGCCCATGCTCGCGGGCCACATTGGTCACAAACACACATTGTGACCCTCAGGCTGAGCCCAGTCCTCAAGTAAGGCCACTCAGTGGCTGGATGAAGAGATAGCATATTGGGCTTGCCATGCCCCTAGGCCCCAATTTTTAACCATAGTTCGGGTTGTCCCTTCAGTCTTCCCCACGGCTTGGCTTTGGAATTCCTCTTTTGGTGGGACACCTGAGGTAACAAACCTGAAATGAGTCCTCCCATCCCACAGTTTGACGAAAAGCAATTGGGAATCGGGCCAAATCCTCAGAGAGGAAGATTCGTCCATGGCCCATGAGGCCTCCCCGACATTCCTCGGCCATCGCTGATACAAAATCCAGAGACAAAAGCCTGAGCAAGCGCCTCAGACTCACACTTTCTTCATATCCTGAAGATTTCTTCTCATGGTTTGTCGATCGGGCCTGCCATACATACGTCCCCAAACCTAAGCTGAGTTTGTGTTTTCAGACTTCTGTCCTCAAAATCTTGGGCCACACACGCTTCAGGCCAGGCGCCTGGAGCCACACATTAGGACTCTGCCTACCAATCCATGGGAATTCTCCCCATTCCATGGTCCAAAATCGTACAAATTAGGAGAAACCTCCAAAGTCCCTGAGGCCATCCCAATAGTGTAGGTCGACCGGAACAAACAAGGACTGTCTGACACCAGCTGATAATCGACATCCACTCATACCATAGATGGATGTCCCCAGAGACGAAGATTGAACCAGACAGGACCCTAGGCCATAATAGGATCCATTGCTTTGGGTTACAGGCATGTGTCCTCAAAAGCCTGATTCCAATACGAGCATAGGGGTTTTCCTGAGGCACCCATCAGAACTCATCTCGTCTCCACAAGGAAACCTGTGCATGGGAGCCATGTCCAAAGCTTAGGAGAGTACTTCAGGGTCCCGGTGCCACCGCCCCATTCCAAGGCCCTCATGGACACAAAAACACATTAGGACCCATCCTCAGGAAAGTCCATTTCAACTCAGCCACCCCGGTTGCTCCGGCAGAGCCATCAGATCAAAACTGTCTTGTTGTTAGGAGACAATTGGAATGCGAGGCGGGCTTCCCAGGCATCCATCCGCGAACGGTGCTCTGGAGTCATTCCATATGGGATGTCCTGGAGCTGTGCAACAGGTCTCAATTGTCCCGCAGAAGGAATCCTTGAAGGGGGCATCCCACAACTCACAACGTGGGAAAACCTCAATGGCCCCGAAATTCCGCTACTTCATAAAGCGGCCGTCATGCACAGGAACTCCAACCTGAGCCAACGTCTGATCCTCGCCCTGACTTCAGAAGCATGAGATAGTGGTTCAGATCTGCAGGGGGTACCTGCCGTGCCCTCGCCCTGAAACCTAAGTCTAGCTTGTCTTCTCAGACTTCCGTCCTCACACTCCTGGCCCCGAAGCCCTCAAGTTTGGCAATTCCGGACCCACAATGCAGCACTCTGCCTGCCCGCTAGAAAAAAAATGATTGCCTCATGAGCTGCCCAGGCACCTTAAATGAGGGTAAACCTACACAGAACTCGACTTTAACCAAATTATATAGTCTAACCTGGGCACTAATGCACTGTCGAACACAACCTGAGCCCGGACCTCCTGACCAACACCCAGAAAGCTGACCGCACACTGAACACATAAAACCCGTCATGGCCTTAGGTCATCATCTCTTCCCTACCTCAGTTTTCAGGCTTCAGAACCGAGACCTTATCTCCAATCACTGCCCAGAGTTGAGTGTGATGCAGAAATCAGAACTCCTCCTTACCCATGGCAAGAATCCTTGTGGTTGGCACGTTCAGTGTAGGAGAAACCAGCATTCACCCTGAGGCCCCCCCCATTCTTGAGAGCGACGAGGGCATACACACGCATTGTGACCCTCAGCATGAGTCCTGTCCTCTAGTAAGTCCTCTCAGTGGCTGAACCATTTGATGTCATAATGGGCTTGACATGTCCCTAGGCCCCAATTTTTAACCAGATTTTTGATTGTCCAGGCGCCCCTCCCCAGGGCTCTACTCTGGAATCCATCATTTGGTGGGACACCTGAGGTTAAAAAAGAAAACAACAACAACAAAAAAAAAAAAACCGGACTTCTACCAGCCCATAGAATGACCCTAAACTCTTTGGACTGGGCCAAACCACCAGAGAGTAAGACTCGTCCATTTCCCATGAAGTCACCCAGAAATTCCACGACCATGAGTGACACGATATCAAGAGACAAAAACTTGAGCAGGAGCCTCACTCGCCCTTCTTTCAAATCCCGAAGAGTTCTCCTCATGGTCTGTAGATCAGTCCTGCCATACCTATGACCCGAAACATAAGACGAGTTTGTGTTTTCAGACAACTGTCCAAACAGCCCTGGCCTACACAACCTACAGGCTCGGGCCCCTGGAGCCAAACCTGAGGACTGTACTTACCCTCTCCAAGGGAATTGTGTGTGCCCATTCCAATGGCCACAACCCTTCTAATAGGATAAACCTCCAAAGTCCCTGCTCCATCTCAATAGTGGTGGCTTCCTAGGAAAAACAGGGGCAATCTGAGCCCAAGTGAGCACCTACCTGCACTCAGACCCATAGACAGATGTCCCCAGAGGTAAAAAGGAAAGAACAGGCCCGTAGGCACTAATCAGATCCATTGCTTTGGTTTCCAGGCATCTCTCCTCAGAGGCCTGGATTTCAAAAGCAGCATATAGCTGTTTCTTGACTCACCCATCAGAAAAGATCTCATCTACACATGGGAAATTTGCACGTTGGAGCTGTGTCAAAGCCTCTGTTTAGGAGAACCCTTTAGGGCCCCAGTGCCACCGCTTCATTCCAAGGTCTCCATAGATACAAAAGCACGTTAGGACCCATCCCCAGGGGTATCCATTTCAACTCAGCGTTTTCGGTTGCTCCCCACAGATCCAGGAGATCTAACCTGTCTTGTTGCTAGGAGACAATAGGAATGCGAGGTGGGCTACCAATCCATCCATCCTTAGAACCCTGCTCAGAATCATTGGCCTGGAGCCAAACAACAGGTCTCAATTGTCCTGCAGAAGACTCTCTGCAGTTTGCAGCTTCTCACAACACCCATCGTGGGAAAACACCCATGGCCTCGTGATGCCCCCCCCATTCATGAAGGGGCCATCAGGGACAGAAACTCCAACCTGAGCGATCGTCTGATCCTCGCCCTGACTTCAGATGCACGAGATCTCGATTCAGGTCTGTAGATTGTGCCTATCATGGCCTCACCCAGAAACCTAAGCCTAGCTTGTGTTCTCAGACTTTTGTCGTCAGACTACTTGCCCACAATCCCAACAGTTTGGCAATCCAGAACTACAATGCAGCACTCTGCCAGCCCTCCAGAAGAAAAACATTGTCCTCTGGGACTACCCAGTAACCCCAAATGAGGATCAACCTGCACCGACCTTGGCTGTACCCCAAATACATAGGCTGACCAGGGCACTAATGCCCTTTCTGACACAGCCTGAGCCTGGAGCCCCTGGCCCCTCCCAGACAGCTGGCCGCACATTGAGCACATCCAGCCGCCATGGCCTTAGGTCGTCATCTCTTCCCAACCTCGGTTTTCAGGTTTCAGAACCTAGACCTTATCTCCAATCAGTGCCCAAGGTTGAAGGTGATGCAGAAATCAGAACTCCTTCCCCATGGCAAGAAACCTTGTGGTTGGCATGTTGTCCAACGTTCAGTGTCGTTGAAACCAGTGTGGCCCATGAGGCCCCGCCCATGCTCGCGGGCCACATTGGTCACAAACACACATTGTGACCCTCAGGCTGAGCCCAGTCCTCAAGTAAGGCCACTCAGTGGCTGGATGAAGAGATAGCATATTGGGCTTGCCATGCCCCTAGGCCCCAATTTTTAACCATAGTTCGGGTTGTCCCTTCAGTCTTCCCCACGGCTTGGCTTTGGAATTCCTCTTTTGGTGGGACACCTGAGGTAACAAACCTGAAATGAGTCCTCCCATCCCACAGTTTGACGAAAAGCAATTGGGAATCGGGCCAAATCCTCAGAGAGGAAGATTCGTCCATGGCCCATGAGGCCTCCCCGACATTCCTCGGCCATCGCTGATACAAAATCCAGAGACAAAAGCCTGAGCAAGCGCCTCAGACTCACACTTTCTTCATATCCTGAAGATTTCTTCTCATGGTTTGTCGATCGGGCCTGCCATACATACGTCCCCAAACCTAAGCTGAGTTTGTGTTTTCAGACTTCTGTCCTCAAAATCTTGGGCCACACACGCTTCAGGCCAGGCGCCTGGAGCCACACATTAGGACTCTGCCTACCAATCCATGGGAATTCTCCCCATTCCATGGTCCAAAATCGTACAAATTAGGAGAAACCTCCAAAGTCCCTGAGGCCATCCCAATAGTGTAGGTCGCCCGGAACAAACAAGGACTGTCTGACACCAGCTGATAATCGACATCCACTCATACCATAGATGGATGTCCTCAGAGACGAAGATTGAACCAGACAGGACCCTAGGCCATAATAGGATCCATTGCTTTGGGTTACAGGCATGTGTCCTCAAAAGCCTGATTCCAATACGAGCATAGGGGTTTTCCTGAGGCACCCATCAGAACTCATCTCGTCTCCACAAGGAAACCTGTGCATGGGAGCCATGTCCAAAGCTTAGGAGAGTACTTCAGGGTCCCGGTGCCACCGCCCCATTCCAAGGCCCTCATGGACACAAAAACACATTAGGACCCATCCTCAGGAAAGTCCATTTCAACTCAGCCACCCCGGTTGCTCCGGCAGAGCCATCAGATCAAAACTGTCTTGTTGTTAGGAGACAATTGGAATGCGAGGCGGGCTTCCCAGGCATCCATCCGCGAACGGTGCTCTGGAGTCATTCCATATGGGATGTCCTGGAGCTGTCCAACAGGTCTCAATTGTCCCGCAGAAGGAATCCTTGAAGGGGGCATCCCACAACTCACAACGTGGGAAAACCTCAATGGCCCCGAAATTCCGCTACTTCATAAAGCGGCCGTCATGCACAGGAACTCCAACCTGAGCCAACGTCTGATCCTCGCCCTGACTTCAGAAGCATGAGATAGTGGTTCAGATCTGCAGGGGGTACCTGCCGTGCCCTCGCCCTGAAACCTAAGTCTAGCTTGTCTTCTCAGACTTCCGTCCTCACACTCCTGGCCCCGAAGCCCTCAAGTTTGGCAATTCCGGACCCACAATGCAGCACTCTGCCTGCCCGCTAGAAAAAAAATTATTGCCTCATGAGCTGCCCAGGCACCTTAAATGAGGGTAAACCTACACAGAACTCGACTTTAACCAAATTATATAGTCTAACCTGGGCACTAATGCACTGTCGAACACAACCTGAGCCCGGACCTCCTGACCAACGCCCAGACAGCTGACCGCACACTGAACACATAAAACCCGTCATGGCCTTAGGTCATCATCTCTTCCCTACCTCAGTTTTCAGGCTTCAGAACCGAGACCTTATCTCCAATCACTGCCCAGAGTTGAGTGTGATGCAGAAATCAGAACTCCTCCTTACCCATGGCAAGAATCCTTGTGGTTGGCACGTTCAGTGTAGGAGAAACCAGCATTCACCCTGAGGCCCCCCCCATTCTTGAGAGCGACGAGGGCATACACACGCATTGTGACCCTCAGCATGAGTCCTGTCCTCTAGTAAGTCCTCTCAGTGGCTGAACCATTTGATGTCATAATGGGCTGGACATGTCCCTAGGCCCCAATTTTTAACCAGATTTTTGATTGTCCAGGCGCCCCTCCCCAGGGCTCTACTCTGGAATCCATCATTTGGTGGGACACCTGAGGTTAAAAAAGAAAACAACAACAACAACAACAAAAAAAACGGACTTCTTCCAGCCCATAGAATGACCCTAAACTCTTTGGACTGGGCCAAACCACCAGAGAGTAAGACTCGTCCATTTCCCATGAAGTCACCCAGAAATTCCACGACCATGAGTGACACGATATCAAGAGACAAAAACTTGAGCAGGAGCCTCACTCGCCCTTCTTTCAAATCCCGAAGAGTTCTCCTCATGGTCTGTAGATCAGTCCTGCCATACCTATGACCCGAAACATAAGCCGAGTTTGTGTTTTCAGACAACTGTCCAAACAGCCCTGGCCTACACAACCTACAGGCTCGGGCCCCTGGAGCCAAACCTGAGGACTGTACTTACCCTCTCCAAGGGAATTGTGTGTGCCCATTCCAATGGCCACAACCCTTCTAATAGGATAAACCTCCAAAGTCCCTGCTCCATCTCAATAGTGGTGGCTTCCTAGGAAAAACAGGGGCAATCTGAGCCCAAGTGAGCACCTACCTGCACTCAGACCCATAGACAGATGTCCCCAGAGGTAAAAAGGAAAGAACAGGCCCGTAGGCACTAATCAGATCCATTGCTTTGGTTTCCAGGCATCTCTCCTCAGAGGCCTGGATTTCAAAAGCAGCATATAGCTGTTTCTTGACTCACCCATCAGAAAAGATCTCATCTACACATGGGAAATTTGCACGTTGGAGCTGTGTCAAAGCCACTGTTTAGGAGAACCCTTTAGGGCCCCAGTGCCACCGCTTCATTCCAAGGTCTCCATAGATACAAAAGCACGTTAGGACCCATCCCCAGGGGTATCCATTTCAACTCAGCGTTTTCGGTTGCTCCCCACAGATCCAGGAGATCTAACCTGTCTTGTTGCTAGGAGACAATAGGAATGCGAGGTGGGCTACCAATCCATCCATCCTTAGAACCCTGCTCAGAATCATTGGCCTGGAGCCAAACAACAGGTCTCAATTGTCCTGCAGAAGACTCTCTGCAGTTTGCAGCTTCTCACAACACCCATCGTGGGAAAACACCCATGGCCTCGTGATGCCCCCCCCATTCATGAAGGGGCCATCAGGGACAGAAACTCCAACCTGAGCGATCGTCTGATCCTCGCCCTGACTTCAGATGCACGAGATCTCGATTCAGGTCTGTAGATTGTGCCTGCCATGGCCTCACCCAGAAACCTAAGCCTAGCTTGTGTTCTCAGACTTTTGTCGTCAGACTACTTGCCCACAATCCCAACAGTTTGGCAATCCAGAACTACAATGCAGCACTCTGCCAGCCCTCCAGAAGAAAAACATTGTCCTCTGGGACTACCCAGTAACCCCAAATGAGGATCAACCTGCACCGACCTTGGCTGTACCCCAAATACATAGGCTGACCAGGGCACTAATGCCCTTTCTGACACAGCCTGAGCCTGGAGCCCCTGGCCCCTCCCAGACAGCTGGCCGCACATTGAGCACATCCAGCCGCCATGGCCTTAGGTCGTCATCTCTTCCCAACCTCGGTTTTCAGGTTTCAGAACCTAGACCTTATCTCCAATCAGTGCCCAAGTTTGAAGGTGATGCAGAAATCAGAACTCCTTCCCCATGGCAAGAAACCTTGTGGTTGGCATGTTGTCCAACGTTCAGTGTCCTTGAAACCAGTGTGGCCCATGAGGCCCCGCCCATGCTCGCGGGCCACATTGGTCACAAACACACATTGTGACCCTCAGGCTGAGCCCAGTCCTCAAGTAAGGCCACTCAGTGGCTGGATGAAGAGATAGCATATTGGGCTTGCCATGCCCCTAGGCCCCAATTTTTAACCATAGTTCGGGTTGTCCCTTCAGTCTTCCCCACGGCTTGGCTTTGGAATTCCTCTTTTGGTGGGACACCTGAGGTAACAAACCTGAAATGAGTCCTCCCATCCCACAGTTTGACGAAAAGCAATTGGGAATCGGGCCAAATCCTCAGAGAGGAAGATTCGTCCATGGCCCATGAGGCCTCCCCGACATTCCTCGGCCATCGCTGATACAAAATCCAGAGACAAAAGCCTGAGCAAGCGCCTCAGACTCACACTTTCTTCATATCCTGAAGATTTCTTCTCATGGTTTGTCGATCGGGCCTGCCATACATACGTCCCCAAACCTAAGCTGAGTTTGTGTTTTCAGACTTCTGTCCTCAAAATCTTGGGCCACACACGCTTCAGGCCAGGCGCCTGGAGCCACACATTAGGACTCTGCCTACCAATCCATGGGAATTCTCCCCATTCCATGGTCCAAAATCGTACAAATTAGGAGAAACCTCCAAAGTCCCTGAGGCCATCCCAATAGTGTAGGTCGCCCGGAACAAACAAGGACTGTCTGACACCAGCTGATAATCGACATCCACTCATACCATAGATGGATGTCCCCAGAGACGAAGATTGAACCAGACAGGACCCTAGGCCATAATAGGATCCATTGCTTTGGGTTACAGGCATGTGTCCTCAAAAGCCTGATTCCAATACGAGCATAGGGGTTTTCCTGAGGCACCCATCAGAACTCATCTCGTCTCCACAAGGAAACCTGTGCATGGGAGCCATGTCCAAAGCTTAGGAGAGTACTTCAGGGTCCCGGTGCCACCGCCCCATTCCAAGGCCCTCATGGACACAAAAACACATTAGGACCCATCCTCAGGAAAGTCCATTTCAACTCAGCCACCCCGGTTGCTCCGGCAGAGCCATCAGATCAAAACTGTCTTGTTGTTAGGAGACAATTGGAATGCGAGGCGGGCTTCCCAGGCATCCATCCGCGAACGGTGCTCTGGAGTCATTCCATATGGGATGTCCTGGAGCTGTCCAACAGGTCTCAATTGTCCCGCAGAAGGAATCCTTGAAGGGGGCATCCCACAACTCACAACGTGGGAAAACCTCAATGGCCCCGAAATTCCGCTACTTCATAAAGCGGCCGTCATGCACAGGAACTCCAACCTGAGCCAACGTCTGATCCTCGCCCTGACTTCAGAAGCATGAGATAGTGGTTCAGATCTGCAGGGGGTACCTGCCGTGCCCTCGCCCTGAAACCTAAGTCTAGCTTGTCTTCTCAGACTTCCGTCCTCACACTCCTGGCCCCGAAGCCCTCAAGTTTGGCAATTCCGGACCCACAATGCAGCACTCTGCCTGCCCGCTAGAAAAAAAATGATTGCCTCATGAGCTGCCCAGGCACCTTAAATGAGGGTAAACCTACACAGAACTCGACTTTAACCAAATTATATAGTCTAACCTGGGCACTAATGCACTGTCGAACACAACCTGAGCCCGGACCTCCTGACCAACACCCAGAAAGCTGACCGCACACTGAACACATAAAACCCGTCATGGCCTTAGGTCATCATCTCTTCCCTACCTCAGTTTTCAGGCTTCAGAACCGAGACCTTATCTCCAATCACTGCCCAGAGTTGAGTGTGATGCAGAAATCAGAACTCCTCCTTACCCATGGCAAGAATCCTTGTGGTTGGCACGTTCAGTGTAGGAGAAACCAGCATTCACCCTGAGGCCCCCCCCATTCTTGAGAGCGACGAGGGCATACACACGCATTGTGACCCTCAGCATGAGTCCTGTCCTCTAGTAAGTCCTCTCAGTGGCTGAACCATTTGATGTCATAATGGGCTTGACATGTCCCTAGGCCCCAATTTTTAACCAGATTTTTGATTGTCCAGGCGCCCCTCCCCAGGGCTCTACTCTGGAATCCATCATTTGGTGGGACACCTGAGGTTAAAAAAGAAAACAACAACAACAACAAAAAAAAAACCGGACTTCTACCAGCCCATAGAATGACCCTAAACTCTTTGGACTGGGCCAAACCACCAGAGAGTAAGACTCGTCCATTTCCCATGAAGTCACCCAGAAATTCCACGACCATGAGTGACACGATATCAAGAGACAAAAACTTGAGCAGGAGCCTCACTCGCCCTTCTTTCAAATCCCGAAGAGTTCTCCTCATGGTCTGTAGATCAGTCCTGCCATACCTATGACCCGAAACATAAGACGAGTTTGTGTTTTCAGACAACTGTCCAAACAGCCCTGGCCTACACAACCTACAGGCTCGGGCCCCTGGAGCCAAACCTGAGGACTGTACTTACCCTCTCCAAGGGAATTGTGTGTGCCCATTCCAATGGCCACAACCCTTCTAATAGGATAAACCTCCAAAGTCCCTGCTCCATCTCAATAGTGGTGGCTTCCTAGGAAAAACAGGGGCAATCTGAGCCCAAGTGAGCACCT
Source organism: Mustela nivalis (assembly GCF_964662115.1). Taxonomy (NCBI): domain Eukaryota; kingdom Metazoa; phylum Chordata; class Mammalia; order Carnivora; family Mustelidae; genus Mustela; species Mustela nivalis. Next base: position 37,025 of record NW_028135286.1, on the reverse strand, counting down.
ACCTGCACTCAGACCCATAGACAGATGTCCCCAGAGGTAAAAAGGAAAGAACAGGCCCGTAGGCACTAATCAGATCCATTGCTTTGGTTTCCAGGCATCTCTCCTCAGAGGCCTGGATTTCAAAAGCAGCATATAGCTGTTTCTTGACTCACCCATCAGAAAAGATCTCATCTACACATGGGAAATTTGCACGTTGGAGCTGTGTCAAAGCCACTGTTTAGGAGAACCCTTTAGGGCCCCAGTGCCACCGCTTCATTCCAAGGTCTCCATAGATACAAAAGCACGTTAGGACCCATCCCCAGGGGTATCCATTTCAACTCAGCGTTTTCGGTTGCTCCCCACAGATCCAGGAGATCTAACCTGTCTTGTTGCTAGGAGACAATAGGAATGCGAGGTGGGCTACCAATCCATCCATCCTTAGAACCCTGCTCAGAATCATTGGCCTGGAGCCAAACAATAGGTCTCAATTGTCCTGCAGAAGACTCTCTGCAGTTTGCAGCTTCTCACAACACCCATCGTGGGAAAACACCCATGGCCTCGTGATGCCCCCCCCATTCATGAAGGGGCCATCAGGGACAGAAACTCCAACCTGAGCGATCGTCTGATCCTCGCCCTGACTTCAGATGCACGAGATCTCGATTCAGGTCTGTAGATTGTGCCTGCCATGGCCTCACCCAGAAACCTAAGCCTAGCTTGTGTTCTCAGACTTTTGTCGTCAGACTACTTGCCCACAATCCCAACAGTTTGGCAATCCAGAACTACAATGCAGCACTCTGCCAGCCCTCCAGAAGAAAAACATTGTCCTCTGGGACTACCCAGTAACCCCAAATGAGGATCAACCTGCACCGACCTTGGCTGTACCCCAAATACATAGGCTGACCAGGGCACTAATGCCCTTTCTGACACAGCCTGAGCCTGGAGCCCCTGGCCCCTCCCAGACAGCTGGCCGCACATTGAGCACATCCAGCCGCCATGGCCTTAGGTCGTCATCTCTTCCCAACCTCGGTTTTCAGGTTTCAGAACCTAGACCTTATCTCCAATCAGTGCCCAAGGTTGAAGGTGATGCAGAAATCAGAACTCCTTCCCCATGGCAAGAAACCTTGTGGTTGGCATGTTGTCCAACGTTCAGTGTCGTTGAAACCAGTGTGGCCCATGAGGCCCCGCCCATGCTCGCGGGCCACATTGGTCACAAACACACATTGTGACCCTCAGGCTGAGCCCAGTCCTCAAGTAAGGCCACTCAGTGGCTGGATGAAGAGATAGCATATTGGGCTTGCCATGCCCCTAGGCCCCAATTTTTAACCATAGTTCGGGTTGTCCCTTCAGTCTTCCCCACGGCTTGGCTTTGGAATTCCTCTTTTGGTGGGACACCTGAGGTAACAAACCTGAAATGAGTCCTCCCATCCCACAGTTTGACGAAAAGCAATTGGGAATCGGGCCAAATCCTCAGAGAGGAAGATTCGTCCATGGCCCATGAGGCCTCCCCGACATTCCTCGGCCATCGCTGATACAAAATCCAGAGACAAAAGCCTGAGCAAGCGCCTCAGACTCACACTTTCTTCATATCCTGAAGATTTCTTCTCATGGTTTGTCGATCGGGCCTGCCATACATACGTCCCCAAACCTAAGCTGAGTTTGTGTTTTCAGACTTCTGTCCTCAAAATCTTGGGCCACACACGCTTCAGGCCAGGCGCCTGGAGCCACACATTAGGACTCTGCCTACCAATCCATGGGAATTCTCCCCATTCCATGGTCCAAAATCGTACAAATTAGGAGAAACCTCCAAAGTCCCTGAGGCCATCCCAATAGTGTAGGTCGCCCGGAACAAACAAGGACTGTCTGACACCAGCTGATAATCGACATCCACTCATACCATAGATGGATGTCCCCAGAGACGAAGATTGAACCAGACAGGACCCTAGGCCATAATAGGATCCATTGCTTTGGGTTACAGGCATGTGTCCTCAAAAGCCTGATTCCAATACGAGCATAGGGGTTTTCCTGAGGCACCCATCAGAACTCATCTCGTCTCCACAAGGAAACCTGTGCATGGGAGCCATGTCCAAAGCTTAGGAGAGTACTTCAGGGTCCCGGTGCCACCGCCCCATTCCAAGGCCCTCATGGACACAAAAACACATTAGGACCCATCCTCAGGAAAGTCCATTTCAACTCAGCCACCCCGGTTGCTCCGGCAGAGCCATCAGATCAAAACTGTCTTGTTGTTAGGAGACAATTGGAATGCGAGGCGGGCTTCCCAGGCATCCATCCGCGAACGGTGCTCTGGAGTCATTCCATATGGGATGTCCTGGAGCTGTGCAACAGGTCTCAATTGTCCCGCAGAAGGAATCCTTGAAGGGGGCATCCCACAACTCACAACGTGGGAAAACCTCAATGGCCCCGAAATTCCGCTACTTCATAAAGCGGCCGTCATGCACAGGAACTCCAACCTGAGCCAACGTCTGATCCTCGCCCTGACTTCAGAAGCATGAGATAGTGGTTCAGATCTGCAGGGGGTACCTGCCGTGCCCTCGCCCTGAAACCTAAGTCTAGCTTGTCTTCTCAGACTTCCGTCCTCACACTCCTGGCCCCGAAGCCCTCAAGTTTGGCAATTCCGGACCCACAATGCAGCACTCTGCCTGCCCGCTAGAAAAAAAATGATTGCCTCATGAGCTGCCCAGGCACCTTAAATGAGGGTAAACCTACACAGAACTCGACTTTAACCAAATTATATAGTCTAACCTGGGCACTAATGCACTGTCGAACACAACCTGAGCCCGGACCTCCTGACCAACACCTAGAAAGCTGACCGCACACTGAACACATAAAACCCGTCATGGCCTTAGGTCATCATCTCTTCCCTACCTCAGTTTTCAGGCTTCAGAACCGAGACCTTATCTCCAATCACTGCCCAGAGTTGAGTGTGATGCAGAAATCAGAACTCCTCCTTACCCATGGCAAGAATCCTTGTGGTTGGCACGTTCAGTGTAGGAGAAACCAGCATTCACCCTGAGGCCCCCCCCATTCTTGAGTGCGATGAGGGCATACACACGCATTGTGACCCTCAGCATGAGTCCTGTCCTCCTTAAGTCCTCTCAGTGGCTGAACCATTTGATGTCATAATGGGCTTGACATGTCCCTAGGCCCCAATTTTTAACCAGATTTTTGATTGTCCAGGCGCCCCTCCCCAGGGCTCTACTCTGGAATCCATCATTTGGTGGGACACCTGAGGTTAAAAAAGAAAACAACAACAACAACAACAACAAAAAACGGACTTCTTCCAGCCCATAGAATGACCCTAAACTCTTTGGACTGGGCCAAACCACCAGAGAGTAAGACTCGTCCATTTCCCATGAAGTCACCCAGAAATTCCACGACCATGAGTGACACGATATCAAGAGACAAAAACTTGAGCAGGAGCCTCACTCGCCCTTCTTTCAAATCCCGAAGAGTTCTCCTCATGGTCTGTAGATCAGTCCTGCCATACCTATGACCCGAAACATAAGCCGAGTTTGTGTTTTCAGACAACTGTCCAAACAGCCCTGGCCTACACAACCTACAGGCTCGGGCCCCTGGAGCCAAACCTGAGGACTGTACTTACCCTCTCCAAGGGAATTGTGTGTGCCCATTCCAATGGCCACAACCCTTCTAATAGGATAAACCTCCAAAGTCCCTGCTCCATCTCAATAGTGGTGGCTTCCTAGGAAAAACAGGGGCAATCTGAGCCCAAGTGAGCACCTACCTGCACTCAGACCCATAGACAGATGTCCCCAGAGGTAAAAAGGAAAGAACAGGCCCGTAGGCACTAATCAGATCCATTGCTTTGGTTTCCAGGCATCTCTCCTCAGAGGCCTGGATTTCAAAAGCAGCATATAGCTGTTTCTTGACTCACCCATCAGAAAAGATCTCATCTACACATGGGAAATTTGCACGTTGGAGCTGTGTCAAAGCCACTGTTTAGGAGAACCCTTTAGGGCCCCAGTGCCACCGCTTCATTCCAAGGTCTCCATAGATACAAAAGCACGTTAGGACCCATCCCCAGGGGTATCCATTTCAACTCAGCGTTTTCGGTTGCTCCCCACAGATCCAGGAGATCTAACCTGTCTTGTTGCTAGGAGACAATAGGAATGCGAGGTGGGCTACCAATCCATCCATCCTTAGAACCCTGCTCAGAATCATTGGCCTGGAGCCAAACAATAGGTCTCAATTGTCCTGCAGAAGACTCTCTGCAGTTTGCAGCTTCTCACAACACCCATCGTGGGAAAACACCCATGGCCTCGTGATGCCCCCCCCATTCATGAAGGGGCCATCAGGGACAGAAACTCCAACCTGAGCGATCGTCTGATCCTCGCCCTGACTTCAGATGCACGAGATCTCGATTCAGGTCTGTAGATTGTGCCTGCCATGGCCTCACCCAGAAACCTAAGCCTAGCTTGTGTTCTCAGACTTTTGTCGTCAGACAACTTGCCCACAATCCCAACAGTTTGGCAATCCAGAACTACAATGCAGCACTCTGCCAGCCCTCCAGAAGAAAAACATTGTCCTCTGGGACTACCCAGTAACCCCAAATGAGGATCAACCTGCACCGACCTTGGCTGTACCCCAAATACATAGGCTGACCAGGGCACTAATGCCCTTTCTGACACAGCCTGAGCCTGGAGCCCCTGGCCCCTCCCAGACAGCTGGCCGCACATTGAGCACATCCAGCCGCCATGGCCTTAGGTCGTCATCTCTTCCCAACCTCGGTTTTCAGGTTTCAGAACCTAGACCTTATCTCCAATCAGTGCCCAAGGTTGAAGGTGATGCAGAAATCAGAACTCCTTCCCCATGGCAAGAAACCTTGTGGTTGGCATGTTGTCCAACGTTCAGTGTCGTTGAAACCAGTGTGGCCCATGAGGCCCCGCCCATGCTCGCGGGCCACATTGGTCACAAACACACATTGTGACCCTCAGGCTGAGCCCAGTCCTCAAGTAAGGCCACTCAGTGGCTGGATGAAGAGATAGCATATTGGGCTTGCCATGCCCCTAGGCCCCAATTTTTAACCATAGTTCGGGTTGTCCCTTCAGTCTTCCCCACGGCTTGGCTTTGGAATTCCTCTTTTGGTGGGACACCTGAGGTAACAAACCTGAAATGAGTCCTCCCATCCCACAGTTTGACGAAAAGCAATTGGGAATCGGGCCAAATCCTCAGAGAGGAAGATTCGTCCATGGCCCATGAGGCCTCCCCGACATTCCTCGGCCATCGCTGATACAAAATCCAGAGACAAAAGCCTGAGCAAGCGCCTCAGACTCACACTTTCTTCATATCCTGAAGATTTCTTCTCATGGTTTGTCGATCGGGCCTGCCATACATACGTCCCCAAACCTAAGCTGAGTTTGTGTTTTCAGACTTCTGTCCTCAAAATCTTGGGCCACACACGCTTCAGGCCAGGCGCCTGGAGCCACACATTAGGACTCTGCCTACCAATCCATGGGAATTCTCCCCATTCCATGGTCCAAAATCGTACAAATTAGGAGAAACCTCCAAAGTCCCTGAGGCCATCCCAATAGTGTAGGTCGCCCGGAACAAACAAGGACTGTCTGACACCAGCTGATAATCGACATCCACTCATACCATAGATGGATGTCCCCAGAGACGAAGATTGAACCAGACAGGACCCTAGGCCATAATAGGATCCATTGCTTTGGGTTACAGGCATGTGTCCTCAAAAGCCTGATTCCAATACGAGCATAGGGGTTTTCCTGAGGCACCCATCAGAACTCATCTCGTCTCCACAAGGAAACCTGTGCATGGGAGCCATGTCCAAAGCTTAGGAGAGTACTTCAGGGTCCCGGTGCCACCGCCCCATTCCAAGGCCCTCATGGACACAAAAACACATTAGGACCCATCCTCAGGAAAGTCCATTTCAACTCAGCCACCCCGGTTGCTCCGGCAGAGCCATCAGATCAAAACTGTCTTGTTGTTAGGAGACAATTGGAATGCGAGGCGGGCTTCCCAGGCATCCATCCGCGAACGGTGCTCTGGAGTCATTCCATATGGGATGTCCTGGAGCTGTGCAACAGGTCTCAATTGTCCCGCAGAAGGAATCCTTGAAGGGGGCATCCCACAACTCACAACGTGGGAAAACCTCAATGGCCCCGAAATTCCGCTACTTCATAAAGCGGCCGTCATGCACAGGAACTCCAACCTGAGCCAACGTCTGATCCTCGCCCTGACTTCAGAAGCATGAGATAGTGGTTCAGATCTGCAGGGGGTACCTGCCGTGCCCTCGCCCTGAAACCTAAGTCTAGCTTGTCTTCTCAGACTTCCGTCCTCACACTCCTGGCCCCGAAGCCCTCAAGTTTGGCAATTCCGGACCCACAATGCAGCACTCTGCCTGCCCGCTAGAAAAAAAATGATTGCCTCATGAGCTGCCCAGGCACCTTAAATGAGGGTAAACCTACACAGAACTCGACTTTAACCAAATTATATAGTCTAACCTGGGCACTAATGCACTGTCGAACACAACCTGAGCCCGGACCTCCTGACCAACACCTAGAAAGCTGACCGCACACTGAACACATAAAACCCGTCATGGCCTTAGGTCATCATCTCTTCCCTACCTCAGTTTTCAGGCTTCAGAACCGAGACCTTATCTCCAATCACTGCCCAGAGTTGAGTGTGATGCAGAAATCAGAACTCCTCCTTACCCATGGCAAGAATCCTTGTGGTTGGCACGTTCAGTGTAGGAGAAACCAGCATTCACCCTGAGGCCCCCCCCATTCTTGAGTGCGATGAGGGCATACACACGCATTGTGACCCTCAGCATGAGTCCTGTCCTCCTTAAGTCCTCTCAGTGGCTGAACCATTTGATGTCATAATGGGCTTGACATGTCCCTAGGCCCCAATTTTTAACCAGATTTTTGATTGTCCAGGCGCCCCTCCCCAGGGCTCTACTCTGGAATCCATCATTTGGTGGGACACCTGAGGTTAAAAAAGAAAACAACAACAACAACAACAACAAAAAACGGACTTCTTCCAGCCCATAGAATGACCCTAAACTCTTTGGACTGGGCCAAACCACCAGAGAGTAAGACTCGTCCATTTCCCATGAAGTCACCCAGAAATTCCACGGCCATGAGTGACACGATATCAAGAGACAAAAACTTGAGCAGGAGCCTCACTCGCCCTTCTTTCAAATCCCGAAGAGTTCTCCTCATGGTCTGTAGATCAGTCCTGCCATACCTATGACCCGAAACATAAGCCGAGTTTGTGTTTTCAGACAACTGTCCAAACAGCCCTGGCCTACACAACATACAGGCTCGGGCCCCTGGAGCCAAACCTGAGGACTGTACTTACCCTCTCCAAGGGAATTGTGTGTGCCCATTCCAATGGCCACAACGCTTCTAATAGGATAAACCACCAAAGTCCCTGCTCCATCTCAATAGTGGTGGCTTCCTAGGAAAAACAGGGGCAATCTGAGCCCAAGTGAGCACCTACCTGCACTCAGACCCATAGACAGATGTCCCCAGAGGTAAAAAGAAAAGAAAAGGCCCCTAGGCACTAATCAGATCCATTGCTTTGGTTTCCAGGCATCTCTCCTCAGAGGCCTGGATTTCAAAAGCAGCATATAGCTGTTTCTAGACTCACCCATCAGAAAACATCTCATCTACACATGGGAAATTTGCACGTTGGAGCTGTGTCAAAGCCTCTGTTTAGGAGAACACTTTAGGGCCCCAGTGCCACCGCTTCATTCCAAGGTCTCCATAGATACAAAAGCACGTTAGGACCCATCCCCAGGGGTGTCCATTTCAACTCAGCGTTTTCGGTTGCTCCCCACAGATCCAGGAGATCTAACCTGTCTTGTTGCTAGGAGACAATTGGAATGCGAGGTGGGCTACCCATCCATCCATCCTTAGAACCCTGCTCAGAATCATTGGCCTGGAGCCAAACAACAGGTCTCAATTGTCCTGCAGAAGACTCTCTGCAATATGCAGCTTCTCACAACTCCCATCGTGGGAAAACACCCATGGCCTCGTGATGTCCCCCCCAATTCATGAAGGGGCCATCAGGGACAGAAACTCCAACCTGAGCGATCGTCTGATCCTCGCCCTGACTTCAGATTCACGAGATCTCGATTCAGGTCTGTAGATTGTGCCTGCCATGGCCTCACCCAGAAACCTAAGCCTAGCTTGTGTTCTCAGACTTTTGTCGTCAGACTACTTGCCCACAATCCCTCCAGTTAGGCAATCCAGAACTACAATGCAGCACTCTGCCGGCCCTCCAGAAGAAAAACATTGTCCTCTGGGGCTACCCAGTAACCCCAAATGAGGATCAACCTGCACCGACCTTGGCTGTACCCCAAATACATAGGCTGACCAGGGCACTAATGCCCTTTCTGACACAGCCTGAGCCTGGAGCCCCTGGCCCCTCCCAGACAGCTGGCCGCACATTGAGCACATCCAGCCGCCATGGCCTTAGGTCGTCATCTCTTCCCAACCTCGGTTTTCAGGTTTCAGAACCTAGACCTTATCTCCAATCAGTGCCCAAGGTTGAAGGTGATGCAGAAATCAGAACTCCTTCCCCATGGCAAGAAACCTTGTGGTTGGCATGTTGTCCAACGTTCAGTGTCGTTGAAACGAGTGTGGCCCATGAGGCCCCGCCCATGCTCGCGGGCCACATTGGTCACAAACACACATTGTGACCCTCAGGCTGAGCCCAGTCCTCAAGTAAGGCCACTCAGTGGCTGGATGAAGAGATAGCATATTGGGCTTGCCATGCCCCTAGGCCCCAATTTTTAACCATAGTTCGGGTTGTCCCTTCAGTCTTCCCCACGGCTTGGCTTTGGAATTCCTCTTTTGGTGGGACACCTGAGGTAACAAACCTGAAATGAGTCCTCCCATCCCACAGTTTGACGAAAAGCAATTGGGAATCGGGCCAAATCCTCAGAGAGGAAGATTCGTCCATGGCCCATGAGGCCTCCCCGACATTCCTCGGCCATCGCTGATACAAAATCCAGAGACAAAAGCCTGAGCAAGCGCCTCAGACTCACACTTTCTTCATATCCTGAAGATTTCTTCTCATGGTTTGTCGATCGGGCCTGCCATACATACGTCCCCAAACCTAAGCTGAGTTTGTGTTTTCAGACTTCTGTCCTCAAAATCTTGGGCCACACACGCTTCAGGCCTGGCGCCTGGAGCCACACATTAGGACTCTGCCTACCAATCCATGGGAATTCTCCCCATTCCATGGTCCAAAATCGTACAAATTAGGAGAAACCTCCAAAGTCCCTGAGGCCATCCCAAGAGTGTAGGTCGCCCGGAACAAACAAGGACTGTCTGACACCAGCTGATAATCGACATCCACTCATACCATAGATGGATGTCCCCAGAGACGAAGATTGAACCAGACAGGACCCTAGGCCATAATAGGATCCATTGCTTTGGGTTACAGGCATGTGTCCTCAAAAGCCTGATTCCAATACGAGCATAGGGGTTTTCCTGAGGCACCCATCAGAACTCATCTCGTCTCCACAAGGAAACCTGTGCATGGGAGCCATGTCCAAAGCTTAGGAGAGTACTTCAGGGTCCCGGTGCCACCGCCCCATTCCAAGGCCCTCATGGACACAAAAACACATTAGGACCCATCCTCAGGAAAGTCCATTTCAACTCAGCCACCCCGGTTGCTCCGGCAGAGCCATCAGATCAAAACTGTCTTGTTGTTAGGAGACAATTGGAATGCGAGGCGGGCTTCCCAGGCATCCATCCGCGAACGGTGCTCTGGAGTCATTCCATATGGGATGTCCTGGAGCTGTCCAACAGGTCTCAATTGTCCCGCAGAAGGAATCCTTGAAGGGGGCATCCCACAACTCACAACGTGGGAAAACCTCAATGGCCCCGAAATTCCGCTACTTCATAAAGCGGCCGTCATGCACAGGAACTCCAAACTGAGGCAACGTCTGATCCTCGCCCTGACTTCAGAAGCATGAGATAGTGGTTCAGATCTGCAGGGGTTACCTGCCGTGCCATCGCCCTGAAACCCAAGTCTAGCTTGTCTTCTCAGACTTCCGTCCTCACACTCCTGGCCCCGAAGCCCTCAAGTTTGGCAATTCCGGACCCACAATGCAGCACTCTGCCTGCCCTCTAGAAAAAAAATTATTGCCTCATGAGCTGCCCAGGCACCTTAAATGAGGGTAAACCTACACAGAACTCGACTTTAACCAAATTATATAGTCTAACCTGGGCACTAATGCACTGTGGAACACAACCTGAGCCCGGACCTCCTGACCAACACCCAGAAAGCTGACCGCACACTGAACACATAAAACCCGTCATGGCCTTAGGTCATCATCTCTTCCCTACCTCAGTTTTCAGGCTTCAGAACCGAGACCTTATCTCCAATCACTGCCCAGAGTTGAGTGTGATGCAGAAATCAGAACTCCTCCTTACCCATGGCAAGAATCCTTGTGGTTGGCACGTTCAGTGTAGGAGAAACCAACATTCACCCTGAGGCCCCCCCCATTCTTGAGTGCGATGAGGGCATACACACGCATTGTGACCATCAGCATGAGTCCTGTCCTCCTTAAGTCCTCTCAGTGGCTGAACCATTTGATGTCATAATGGGCTTGACATGTCCCTAGGCCCCAATTTTTAACCAGATTTTTGATTGTCCAGGCACCCCTCCCCAGGGCTCTACTGTGGAATCCATCATTTGATGGGACACCTGAGGTTAAAAAAGAAAACAACAACAACAACAAAAAAAAAAACGGACTTCTTCCAGCCCATAGAATGACCCTAAACTCTTTGGACTGGGCCAAACCACCAGAGAGTAAGACTCGTCCATTTCCCATGAAGTCACCCAGAAATTCCACGACCATGAGTGACACGATATCAAGAGACAAAAACTTGAGCAGGAGCCTCACTCGCCCTTCTTTCAAATCCCGAAGAGTTCTCCTCATGGTCTGTAGATCAGTCCTGCCATACCTATGACCCGAAACATAAGCCGAGTTTGTGTATTCAGACAACTGTCCAAACAGCCCTGGCCTACACAACCTACAGGCTCGGGCCCCTGGAGCCAAACCTGAGGACTGTACTTACCCTCTCCAAGGGAATTGTGTGTGCCCATTCCAATGGCCACAACCCTTCTAATAGGATAAACCACCAAAGTCCCTGCTCCATCTCAATAGTGGTGGCTTCCTAGGAAAAACAGGGGCAATCTGAGCCCAAGTGAGCACCTACCTGCACTCAGACCCATAGACAGGTGTCCCCAGAGGTAAAAAGGAAAGAAAAGGCCCCTAGGCACTAATCAGATCCATTGCTTTGGTTTCCAGGCATCTCTCCTCAGAGGCCTGGATTTCAAAAGCAGCATATAGCTGTTTCTTGACTCACCCATCAGAAAACATCTCATCTACACATGGGAAATTTGCACGTTGGAGCTGTGTCAAAGCCTCTGTTTAGGAGAACCCTTTAGGGCCCCAGTGCCACCGCTTCATTCCAGGGTCTCCATAGATACAAAAGCACGTTAGGACCCATCCCCAGGGGTGTCCATTTCAACTCAGCGTTTTCGGTTGCTCCCCACAGATCCAGGAGATCTAACCTGTCTTGTTGCTAGGAGACAATTGGAATGCGAGGTGGGCTACCCATCCATCCATCCTTAGAACCCTGCTCAGAATCATTGGCCTGGAGCCAAACAACAGGTCTCAATTGTCCTGCAGAAGACTCTCTGCAATATGCAGCTTCTCACAACTCCCATCGTGGGAAAACACCCATGGCCTCGTGATGCCCCCCCCCATTCATGAAGGGGCCATCAGGGACAGAAACTCCAACCTGAGCGATCGTCTGATCCTCGCCCTGACTTCAGATGCACGAGATCTCGATTCAGGTCTGTAGATTGTGCCTGCCATGGCCTCACCCAGAAACCTAAGCCTAGCTTGTGTTCTCAGACTTTTGTCGTCAGACTACTTGCCCACAATCCCAACAGTTTGGCAATCCAGAACTACAATGCAGCACTCTGCCGGCCCTCCAGAAGAAAAACATTGTCCTCTGGGGCTACCCAGTAACCCCAAATGAGGATCAACCTGCACCGACCTTGGCTGTACCCCAAATACATAGGCTGACCAGGGCACTAATGCCCTTTCTGACACAGCCTGAGCCTGGAGCCCCTGGCCCCTCCCAGACAGCTGGCCGAACACTGAGCACATCCAGCCGCCATGGCCTTAGGTCGTCATTTCTTCCCAACCTCGGTTTTCAGGTTTCAGAACCTAGACCTTATCTCCAATCACTGTCCATGTTGAAGGTGATGCAGAAATCAGAACTCCTTCCCCATGGCAAGAAACCTTGTGGTTGGCATGTTGTCCAACGTTTAGTGTCGTTGAACCAGTGTGGCCCATGAGGCCCCGCCCATGCTCGCGGGCCACATTGGTCACAAACACACATTGTGACCCTCAGGCTGAGCCCAGTCCTCAAGTAAGGCCACTCAGTGGCTGGATGAAGAGATAGCATATTGGGCTTGCCATGCCCCTAGGCCCCAATTTTTAACCATAGTTCGGGTTGTCCCTTCAGTCTTCCCCACGGCTTGGCTTTGGAATTCCTCTTTTGGTGGGACACCTGAGGTAACAAACCTGAAATGAGTCCTCCCATCCCACAGTTTGACGAAAAGCAATTGAGAATCGGGCCAAATCCTCAGAGAGGAAGATTCGTCCATGGCCCATGAGGCCTCCCCGACATTCCTCGGCCATCGCTGATACAAAATCCAGAGACAAAAGCCTGAGCAAGCGCCTCAGACTCGCACTTTCTTCATATCCTGAAGATTTCTTTTCATGGTTTGTCGATTGGGCCTGCCATACATACGTCCCCAAACCTAAGCTGAGTTTGTGTTTTCAGACTTCTGTACTCAAAATCTTGGGCCACACACGCTTCAGGCCAGGCGCCTGGAGCCACACATTAGGACTCTGCCTACCAATCCATGGGAATTCTGCCCATTCCATGGTCCAAAATCGTACAAATTAGGAGAAACCTCCAAAGTCCCTGAGGCCATCCCAAGAGTGTAGGTCGCCCGGAACAAACAAGGACTGTCTGACACCAGCTGATAATCGACATCCACTCATACCATAGATGGATGTCCCCAGAGAAGAAGATTGAACCAGACAGGACCCTAGGCCATAAGAGGATCCATTGCTTTGGGTTACAGGCATGTGTCCTCAAAAGCCTGATTCCAATACGAGCATAGGGGTTTTCCTGAGGCACCCATCAGAACTCATCTCGTCTCCACAAGGAAACCTGTGCATGGGAGCCATGTCCAAAGCTTAGGAGAGTACTTCAGGGTCCCGGTGCCACCGCCCCATTCCAAGGCCCTCATGGACACAAAAACACATTAGGACCCATCCTCAGGAAAGTCCATTTCAACTCAGCCACCCCGGTTGCTCCGGCAGAGCCATCAGATCAAAACTGTCTTGTTGTTAGGAGACAATTGGAATGCGAGGCGGGCTTCCCAGGCATCCATCCGCGAACGGTGCTCTGGAGTCATTCCATATGGGATGTTCTGGAGCTGTCCAACAGGTCTCAATTGTCCCACAGAAGGAATCCTTGAAGGGGGCATCCCACAACTCCCAACGTGGGAAAACCTCAATGGGCCCGAGATTCCGCTCCCTTCATAAAGCGGCCGTCATGCACAGGAACTCCAACCTGAGCCAACGTCTGTTCCTCGCCCTGACTTCAGAAGCATGAGATAGTGGTTCAGATCTTCAGGGGGTACCTGCCGTGCCCTCGTCCTGAAACCCAAGTCTAGCTTGTCTTCTCAGACTTCCGTCCTCACACTCCTGGCCCCGAAGCCCTCAAGTTTGGCAATTCCGGACCCACAATGCAGCACTCTGCCAGCCCTCTAGAAAAAAAATTATTGCCTCATGAGCTGCCCAGGCACCTTAAATGAGGGTAAACCTACACAGCACTCGACTTTAACCAAATTATATAGTCTAACCTGGGCACTAATGCACTGTCGAACACAACCTGAGCCCGGACCTCCTGACCAACGCCCAGAAAGCTGACCGCACACTGAACACAAAAAACGCGCCATGGCCTTAGGTCATCATCTCTTCCCTACCTCAGTATTCAGGCTTCAGAACCGAGACCTTATCTCCAATCACTGTCCAGGGGTGAGTGTGATGCAGAAATCAGAACTCCTTCTTACCCATGGCAAGTATCCTTGTGGTTGGCACGTTCAGTGTAGGAGAAACCAGCATTCACCCTGTGGCCCCGCCCATTCTTGAGTGCGACGAGGGCATACACACGCATTGTGACCCTCAGCATGAGTCCTGTCCTCTAGTAAGTCCTCTCAGTGGCTGAACCATTTGATGTCATAATGGGCTTGACATGTCCCTAGGCCCCAATTTTTAACCAGATTTCTGATTGTCCAGGCGCCCCTCTCCAGGGCTCTACTCTGGAATCCATCATTTGGTGGGACACCTGAGGTTAAAAAAGAAAACAACAACAACAACAAAAAAAAAAAAAAACGGACTTCTTCCAGCCCACAGAATGAACGCAAACTCTTTGGACTGGGCCAAACCACCAGAGAGTAAGACTCGTCCATTTCCCATGAAGTCACCCAGAAATTCCACGACCATGAGTGACACGATATCAAGAGACAAAAACTTGAGCAGGAGCCTCACTCGCCCTTCTTTCAAATCCCGAAGAGTTCTCCTCATGGTCTGTAGATCAGTCCTGCCATACCTATGACCCGAAACATAAGCCGAGTTTGTGTTTTCAGACAACTGTCCAAACAGCCCTGGCCTACACAACATACAGGCTCGGGCCCCTGGAGCCAAACCTGAGGACTGTACTTGCCCTTTCCAAGGGAATTGTGTGTGCCCATTCCAATGGCCACAACCCTTCTAATAGGATAAACCTCCAAAGTCCCTGCTCCATCTCAATAGTGGTGGCTTCCTAGGAAAAACAGGGGCAATCTGAGCCCAAGTGAGCACCTACCTGCACTCAGACCCATAGACAGATGTCCCCAGAGGTAAAAAGGAAAGAAAAGGCCCGTAGGCACTAATCAGATCCATTGCTTTGGTTTCCAGGCATCTCTCCTCAGAGGCCTGGATTTCAAAAGCAGCATATAGCTGTTTCGTGACTCACCCATCAGAAAAGATCTCATCTACACATGGGAAATTTGCACGTTGGAGCTGTGTCAAAGCCTCTGTTTAGGAGAACCCTTTAGGGCCCCAGTGCCACCGCTTCATTCCAAGGTCTCCATAGATACAAAAGCACGTTAATACCCATCCCCAGGGGTGTCCATTTCAACTCAGCGTTTTCGGTTGCTCCCCACAGATCCAGGAGATCTAACCTGTCTTGTTGCTAGGAGACAATTTGAATGCGAGGTGGGCTACCCATCCATCCATCCTTAGAACCCTGCTCAGAATCATTGGCCTGGAGCCAAACAACAGGTCTCAATTGTCCTGCAGAAGACTCTCTGCAATTTGCAGCTTCTCACAACTCCCATCGTGGGAAAACACCCATGGCCTCGTGATGCCCCACCCATTCATGAAGGGGCCATCAGGGACAGAAACTCCAACCGGAGCGATCATCTGATTCTCGCCCTGACTTCAGATGCACGAGATCTCGATTCAGGTCTGTAGATTGTGCCTGCCATGGCCTCACCCAGAAACCTAAGCCTAGCTTGTGTTCTCAGACGTTTGTCGTCAGACTACTTGCCCACAATCCCAACAGTTTGGCAATCCAGAACTACAATGCAGCACTCTGCCGGCCCTCCAGAAGAAAAACATTGTCCTCTGGGGCTACCCAGTAACCCCAAATGAGGATCAACCTGCACCGACCTTGGCTGTACCCCAAATACATAGGCTGACCAGGGCACTAATGCCCTTTCTGACACAGCCTGAGCCTGGAGCCCCTGGCTCCTCCCAGACAGCTGGCCGCACACTGAGCACATCCAGCCGCCATGGCCTTAGGTCGTCTTCTCTTCCCAACCTCGGTTTTCAGGTTTCAAAACCTAGACCTTATCTCCAATCAGTGCCCAAGGTTGAAGGTGATGCAGAAATCAGAACTCCTTCCCCATGGCAAGAAACCTTGTGGTTGGCATGTTGTCCAACGTTCAGTGTCCTTGAAACCAGTGTGGCCCATGAGGCCCCGCCCATGCTCGCGGGCCACATTGGTCACAAACACACATTGTGACCCTCAGGCTGAGCCCAGTCCTCAAGTAAGGCCACTCAGTGGCTGGATGAAGAGATAGCATATTGGGCTTGCCATGCCCCTAGGCCCCAATTTTTAACCATAGTTCGGGTTGTCCCTTCAGTCTTCCCCACGGCTTGGCTTTGGAATTCCTCTTTTGGTGGGACACCTGAGGTAACAAACCTGAAATGAGTCCTCCCATCCCACAGTTTGACGAAAAGCAATTGGGAATCGGGCCAAATCCTCAGAGAGGAAGATTCGTCCATGGCCCATGAGGCCTCCCCGACATTCCTCGGCCATCGCTGATACAAAATCCAGAGACAAAAGCCTGAGCAAGCGCCTCAGACTCGCACTTTCTTCATATCCTGAAGATTTCTTCTCATGGTTTGTCGATCGGGCCTGCCATACATACGTCCCCAAACCTAAGCTGAGTTTGTGTTTTCAGACTTCTGTCCTCAAAATCTTGGGCCACACACGCTCCAGGCTTGGCGCCTGGAGCCACACATTAGGACTCTGCCTACCAATCCATGGGAATTCTGCCCATTCCATGGTCCAAAATCGTACAAATTAGGAGAAACCTCCAAAGTCCCTGAGGCCATCCCAAGAGTGTAGGTCGCCCGGAACAAACAAGGACTGTCTGACACCAGCTGATAATCGACATCCACTCATACCATAGATGGATGTCCCCAGAGAAGAAGATTGAACCAGACAGGACCCTAGGCCATAATAGGATCCATTGCTTTGGGTTACAGGCATGTGTCCTCAAAAGCCTGATTCCAATACGAGCATAGGGGTTTTCCTGAGGCACCCATCAGAACTCATCTCGTCTCCACAAGGAAACCTGTGCATGGGAGCCATGTCCAAAGCTTAGGAGAGTACTTCAGGGTCCCGGTGCCACCGCCCCATTCCAAGGCCCTCATGGACACAAAAACACATTAGGACCCATCCTCAGGAAAGTCCATTTCAACTCAGCCACCCCGGTTGCTCCGGCAGAGCCATCAGATCAAAACTGTCTTGTTGCTAGGAGACAATTGGAATGCGAGGCGGGCTTCCCAGGCATCCATCCGCGAACGGTGCTCTGGAGTCATTCCATATGGGATGTCCTGGAGCTGTCCAACAGGTCTCAATTGTCCCGCAGAAGGAATCCTTGAAGGGGGCATCCCACAACTCCCAACGTGGGAAAACCTCAATGGGCCCGAGATTCCGCTCCCTTCATAAAGCGGCCGTCATGCACAGGAACTCCAACCTGAGCCAACGTCTGATCCTCGCCCTGACTTCAGAAGCATGAGATAGTGTTTCAGATCTGCAGGGGTTACCTGTCGTGCCCTCGCCCTGAAACCCATGTCTAACTTGTCTTCTCACATTTCCGTCCTCAAACTCCTGGCCCCGAAGTCCTAAAATTTGGCAATTCCGGACCCACAATGCTGCACTCTGCCGGCCCTCTAGAAAAAAATAAAATTATTGCTTCATGAGCTGCCCAGGCACCTTAAATGAGGATAAACCTACACAGCACTCGACCTTACCCAAATTATATAGTCTAACCTGGGCACTAATGCACTGTCGAACACAACCTGAGCCTGGACCTCCTGACCAACACCCAGAAAGCTGACCGCACACTGAGCACATAAAACCCGCCATGGCCTTAGGTCATCATCTCTTCCCTACCTCAGTTTTCAGGCTTCAGAACCGAGACCTTATCTCCAATCACTGCCCAGGGGTGAATGTTATGCAGAAATCAGAACTCCTCCTTACCCATGGCAAGTATCCTTGTGGTTGGCACGTTCAGTGTAGGAGAAACAAGCATTCACCCTGAGGCCCTGCCCATTCTTGAGTGCGATGAGGGCATACACACACATTGTGACCCTCAGCATGAGTCCTGTCCTCTAGTAAGTCCTCTCAGTGGCTGAACCATTTGATGTCATAATGGGCTTGACATGTCCCTAGGCCCCAATTTTTAACCAGATTTCTGATTGTCCAGGCGCCCCTCCCCAGGGCTCTACACTGGAATCCATCATTTGGTGGGACACCTGAGGTTAAAAAAGAAAACAACAAAAACAACAACAAAAAAAAACGGACTTCTTCCAGCCCAGAGAATGACCTTAAACTCTTTGGACGGGGCCAAACCACCAGAGAGTAAGACTCTTCCATTTCCCATGAAGTCACCCAGAAATTCCACGACCATGAGTGACACGATATCAAGAGACAAAAACTTGAGAAGGAGCCTCACTCGCTCTTCTTTCAAATCCCGAAGAGTTCTCCTCATGGTCTTTAGATCAGTCCTGCCATACCTATGACCCGAAACATAAGCCGAGATTGTGTTTTCAGACAACTGTCCAAACAGCCCTGGCCTACACAACCTACAGGCTCGGGCCCCTGGAGCCAAACCTGAGGACTGTACTTGCCCTCTCCAAGGGAATTGTGTGTGCCCATTCCAATGGCCACAACCCTTCTCATAGGATAAACCTCCAAAGTCCCTGCTCCATCTCAATAGTGGTGGCTTCCTAGGAAAAACAGGGGCAATCTGAGCCCAAGTGAGCACCTACCTGCACTCAGACCCATAGACAGATGTCCCCAGAGGTAAAAAGGAAAGAAAAGGCCCCTAGGCACTAATCAGATCCATTGCTTTGGTTTCCAGGCATCTCTACTCAGAGGCCTGGATTTCAAAAGCAGCATATAGCTGTTTCTTGACTCACCCATCAGAAAACATCTCATCTACACATGGGAAATTTGCACGTTGGAGCTGTGTCAAAGCCTCTGTTTAGGAGAACCCTTTAGGGCCCCAGTGCCACCGCTTCATTCCAAGGTCTCCATAGATACAAAAGCACGTTAGGACCCATCCCCAGGGGTGTCCATTTCAACTCAGCGTTTTCGGTAGCTCCCCACAGATCCAGGAGTTCTAACCTGTCTTGTTGCTAGGAGACAATTGGAATGCGAGGTGGGCTACCCAGCCATCCATCCTTACAACCCTGCTCAGAATCATTGGCCTGGAGCCAAACAACAGGTCTCAATTGTCCTGCAGAAGACTCTCTGCAGTTTGGAGCTTCTCACAACTCCCATCTTTGGAAAACACCCATGGCCTCGTGATGCCCCCCCCCCATTCATGAAGGGGCCATCAGGGACAGAAACTCCAACCTGAGCGATCGTCTGATCCTCGCCCTGACTTCAGATGCACGAGATCTCGATTCAGGTCTGTAGATTGTGCCTGGCATGGCCTCACCCAGAAACCTAAGCCTAGCTTGTGTTCTCAGACTTTTGTCGTCAGACTACTGGCCCACAAGCCCTCCAGTTTGGCAATCCAGAACTACAATGCAGCACTCTGCCGGCCCTCCAGAAGAAAAACATTGTCCTCTGGGGCTACCCAGTAACCCCAAATGAGGATCAACCTGCACCGACCTTGGCTGTACCCCAAATACATAGGCTGACCAGGGCACTAATGCCCTTTCTGACACAGCCTGAGCCTGGAGCCCCTGGCTCCTCCCAGACAGCTGGCCGCACACTGAGCACATCCAGCCGCCATGGCCTTAGGTCGTCTTCTCTTCCCAACCTCGGTTTTCAGGTTTCAAAACCTAGACCTTATCTCCAATCAGTGCCCAAGGTTGAAGGTGATGCAGAAATCAGAACTCCTTCCCCATGGCAAGAAACCTTGTGGTTGGCATGTTGTCCAACGTTCAGTGTCCTTGAAACCAGTGTGGCCCATGAGGCCCCGCCCATGCTCGCGGGCCACATTGGTCACAAACACACATTGTGACCCTCAGGCTGAGCCCAGTCCTCAAGTAAGGCCACTCAGTGGCTGGATGAAGAGATAGCATATTGGGCTTGCCATGCCCCTAGGCCCCAATTTTTAACCATAGTTCGGGTTGTCCCTTCAGTCTTCCCCACGGCTTGGCTTTGGAATTCCTCTTTTGGTGGGACACCTGAGGTAACAAACCTGAAATGAGTCCTCCCATCCCACAGTTTGACGAAAAGCAATTGGGAATCGGGCCAAATCCTCAGAGAGGAAGATTCGTCCATGGCCCATGAGGCCTCCCCGACATTCCTCGGCCATCGCTGATACAAAATCCAGAGACAAAAGCCTGAGCAAGCGCCTCAGACTCGCACTTTCTTCATATCCTGAAGATTTCTTCTCATGGTTTGTCGATCGGGCCTGCCATACATACGTCCCCAAACCTAAGCTGAGTTTGTGTTTTCAGACTTCTGTCCTCAAAATCTTGGGCCACACACGCTCCAGGCTTGGCGCCTGGAGCCACACATTAGGACTCTGCCTACCAATCCATGGGAATTCTGCCCATTCCATGGTCCAAAATCGTACAAATTAGGAGAAACCTCCAAAGTCCCTGAGGCCATCCCAAGAGTGTAGGTCGCCCGGAACAAACAAGGACTGTCTGACACCAGCTGATAATCGACATCCACTCATACCATAGATGGATGTCCCCAGAGAAGAAGATTGAACCAGACAGGACCCTAGGCCATAATAGGATCCATTGCTTTGGGTTACAGGCATGTGTCCTCAAAAGCCTGATTCCAATACGAGCATAGGGGTTTTCCTGAGGCACCCATCAGAACTCATCTCGTCTCCACAAGGAAACCTGTGCATGGGAGCCATGTCCAAAGCTTAGGAGAGTACTTCAGGGTCCCGGTGCCACCGCCCCATTCCAAGGCCCTCATGGACACAAAAACACATTAGGACCCATCCTCAGGAAAGTCCATTTCAACACAGCCACCCCGGTTGCTCCGGCAGAGCCATCAGATCAAAACTGTCTTGTTGCTAGGAGACAATTGGAATGCGAGGCGGGCTTCCCAGGCATCCATCCGCGAACGGTGCTCTGGAGTCATTCCATATGGGATGTCCTGGAGCTCTCCAACAGGTCTCAATTGTCCCGCAGAAGGAATCCTTGAAGGGGGCATCCCACAACTCCCAACGTGGGAAAACCTCAATGGGCCCGAGATTCCGCTCCCTTCATAAAGCGGCCGTCATGCACAGGAACTCCAACCTGAGCCAACGTCTGATCCTCGCCCTGACTTCAGAAGCATGAGATAGTGTTTCAGATCTGCAGGGGTTACCTGTCGTGCCCTCGCCCTGAAACCCATGTCTAACTTGTCTTCTCACATTTCCGTCCTCAAACTCCTGGCCCCGAAGTCCTAAAATTTGGCAATTCCGGACCCACAATGCTGCACTCTGCCGGCCCTCTAGAAAAAAATAAAATTATTGCTTCATGAGCTGCCCAGGCACCTTAAATGAGGATAAACCTACACAGCACTCGACCTTACCCAAATTATATAGTCTAACCTGGGCACTAATGCACTGTCGAACACAACCTGAGCCTGGACCTCCTGACCAACACCCAGAAAGCTGACCGCACACTGAGCACATAAAACCCGCCATGGCCTTAGGTCATCATCTCTTCCCTACCTCAGTTTTCAGGCTTCAGAACCGAGACCTTATCTCCAATCACTGCCCAGGGGTGAATGTTATGCAGAAATCAGAACTCCTCCTTACCCATGGCAAGTATCCTTGTGGTTGGCACGTTCAGTGTAGGAGAAACAAGCATTCACCCTGAGGCCCTGCCCATTCTTGAGTGCGATGAGGGCATACACACACATTGTGACCCTCAGCATGAGTCCTGTCCTCTAGTAAGTCCTCTCAGTGGCTGAACCATTTGATGTCATAATGGGCTTGACATGTCCCTAGGCCCCAATTTTTAACCAGATTTCTGATTGTCCAGGCGCCCCTCCCCAGGGCTCTACACTGGAATCCATCATTTGGTGGGACACCTGAGGTTAAAAAAGAAAACAACAAAAACAACAACAAAAAAAAACGGACTTCTTCCAGCCCAGAGAATGACCTTAAACTCTTTGGACGGGGCCAAACCACCAGAGAGTAAGACTCTTCCATTTCCCATGAAGTCACCCAGAAATTCCACGACCATGAGTGACACGATATCAAGAGACAAAAACTTGAGAAGGAGCCTCACTCGCTCTTCTTTCAAATCCCGAAGAGTTCTCCTCATGGTCTTTAGATCAGTCCTGCCATACCTATGACCCGAAACATAAGCCGAGATTGTGTTTTCAGACAACTGTCCAAACAGCCCTGGCCTACACAACCTACAGGCTCGTGCCCCTGGAGCCAAACCTGAGGACTGTACTTGCCCTCTCCAAGGGAATTGTGTGTGCCCATTCCAATGGCCACAACCCTTCTCATAGGATAAACCTCCAAAGTCCCTGCTCCATCTCAATAGTGGTGGCTTCCTAGGAAAAACAGGGGCAATCTGAGCCCAAGTGAGCACCTACCTGCACTCAGACCCATAGACAGATGTCCCCAGAGGTAAAAAGGAAAGAAAAGGCCCCTAGGCACTAATCAGATCCATTGCTTTGGTTTCCAGGCATCTCTACTCAGAGGCCTGGATTTCAAAAGCAGCATATAGCTGTTTCTTGACTCACCCATCAGAAAACATCTCATCTACACATGGGAAATTTGCACGTTGGAGCTGTGTCAAAGCCTCTGTTTAGGAGAACCCTTTAGGGCCCCAGTGCCACCGCTTCATTCCAAGGTCTCCATAGATACAAAAGCACGTTAGGAGCCATCCCCAGGGGTGTCCATTTCAACTCAGCGTTTTCGGTAGCTCCCCACAGATCCAGGAGTTCTAACCTGTCTTGTTGCTAGGAGACAATTGGAATGCGAGGTGGGCTACCCAGCCATCCATCCTTACAACCCTGCTCAGAATCATTGGCCTGGAGCCAAACAACAGGTCTCAATTGTCCTGCAGAAGACTCTCTGCAGTTTGGAGCTTCTCACAACTCCCATCGTGGGAAAACACCCATGGCCTCGTGATGCCCCCCCCCATTCATGAAGGGGCCATCAGGGACAGAAACTCCAACCTGAGCGATCGTCTGATCCTCGCCCTGACTTCAGATGCACGAGATCTCGATTCAGGTCTGTAGATTGTGCCTGGCATGGCCTCACCCAGAAACCTAAGCCTAGCTTGTGTTCTCAGACTTTTGTCGTCAGACTACTGGCCCACAAGCCCTCCAGTTTGGCAATCCAGAACTACAATGCAGCACTCTGCCGGCCCTCCAGAAGAAAAACATTGTCCTCTGGGGCTACCCAGTAACCCCAAATGAGGATCAACCTGCACCGACCTTGGCTGTACCCCAAATACATAGGCTGACCAGGGCACTAATGCCCTTTCTGACACAGCCTGAGCCTGGAGCCCCTGGCTCCTCCCAGACAGCTGGCCGCACACTGAGCACATCCAGCCGCCATGGCCTTAGGTCGTCTTCTCTTCCCAACCTCGGTTTTCAGGTTTCAGAACCTAGACCTTATCTCCAATCAGTGCCCAAGGTTGAATGTGATGCAGAAATCAGAACTCCTTCCCCATGGCAAGAAACCTTGTGGTTGGCATGTTGTCCAACGACAGTGTCGTTGAAACCAGTATGGCCCATGAGGCCCCGCCAATGCTCGCGGGCCATATTGGTCACAAACACACATTGTGACCCTCAGGCTGAGCCCAGTCCTCAAGTAAGGCCACTCAGTGGCTGGATGAAGAGATAGCATATTGGGCTTGCCATGCCCCTACGCCCCAATTTTTAACCATATTTCGGGTTGTCCCTTCAGTCTTCCCCACGGCTTTGCTTTGGAATTCCTCTTTTGGTTGGACACCTGAGGTAACAAACCTGAAATGAGTCCTCCCATCCCACAGATTGACGAAAAGCAATTGAGAATCGGGCCAAATCCTCAGAGAGGAAGATCGTCCATGGCCCATGAGGCCTGGCCGACATTCCACGGCCATCGCTGATAAAAATCCAGAGACAAAAGCCTGAGCAAGCGACTCAGACTCGCACTTTCTTCATATCCTGAAGAGTTCTTCTCATGGTTTGTAGATCGGGCCTGCCATACCTACGTCCCCAAACCTAAGCTGAGTTTGTTTTCAGACAACTGTCTAAACAGCCCTGGCCTACACAACCTACAGGCTCAGGCCCCTGAAGCCAAACCTGAGGAATGTACTTGCCTTCTCCAAGGGAATTGTTTGTGCCCATTCCAATGGCCACAACCCTTCTAATAGGATAAACCTCCAAATTCCCTGATCCATCTGAAAAGTGGTGGCTTCCCAGGAAAAACAGGGGCAATCTGAGCCCAAATGAGCACCTACCTGCACTCAGACCCATAGACAGATGTCCCCAGAGGTAAAAAGGAAAGAACAGGCCCCTAGGCACTAATCAGATCCATTGCTTTGATTTCCAGGCATCTCTCCTCAGAGCCTGGATTTCAAAAGCAGCATATAGCTATTTCTTAATTCACCCATCAGAAAACATCTCATCTACACATGGGAAACTTGCACGTTGGAGCTGTGTCAAAGCTTCTGTTTAGGAGAACCCTTTAGGGCCCCAGTGCCACCGCTTCATTCCAAGGTCTCCATAGACACAAAAACACATTAGGACCCATCACCAGGGGTGTGCATTTCAACTCAGCATCCTCAGTAGCTGCCCACAGATCCAGGAGATCTAACCTGTCTTGTTGCTAGGAGACAATTGGAATGCGAGGTGGGCTACCCAGCCATCCATCCTTAGAACCCTGCTCAGAATCATTGGCCTGGAGCCAAACAACAGGTCTCAATTGTCCTGCAGAAGACTCTCTGCAGTTTGGAGCTTCTCACAACTCCCATAGTGGGAAAACCCCCATGGCCTCGTGATGCCCCCCCATTCATGAAGGGGCCATCAGGGACAGAAACTCCAACCTGAGCGATCGTCTGATCCTCGCCCTGACTTCAGATGCACGAGATCTCGATTCAGGTCTGTAGATTGTGCCTGCCATAGCCTCACCAAGAAACCTAAGCCTAGCTTGTGTTCTTAGACTTTTGTCGTCAGACTACTGGCCCAAAAGCCCTCCATTTGGAAATCCAGAACTACAATGGAGCACTCTGCCTGCCCTCCAGAAGAAAAACATTGTCCTCTGGGGCTACCCAGTAACCCCAAATGAGGATCAACCTGCACCGACCTTGGCATTACCCCAAATACATAGGCTGACCAGGTCACTAATGCCCTTTCTGACACAGCCTGAGCCTGGACCCCCTGGCCCCTCCCAGACAGCTGGCCGCACACTGAGCACATCCAGCCGCCATGGCCTTAGGTCGTCATCTCTTCCCAACCTCGGTTTTCAGGTTTCAGAACCTAGACCTTATCTCCAATCACTGCCCAAGGTTGAAGGTGATGCAGATATCAGAACTCCTTTCCCATGGCAAGAAACCTTGTGGTTGGCATGTTGTCCAACGTTCAGTGTCGTTGAAACCAGTGTGGCCCATGAGGCTCCTCCCATGCTCGCGGGCCACATTGGTCACAAACACACATTGTGACCCTCAGGCTGAGCCCAGTCCTCAAGTAAGGCCACTCAGTGGCCTTTCTTCTCATGGTTTGTCGATCGGGCCTGCCATACCTACGTCCCCAAACCTAAGCTGGGTTTGTGTTTTCAGACTTCTGTCCTCAAAGTCTTGGGCCACACACGCTCCAGGCTGGGCGCCTGGACCACACATTAGGACTCTGCCTACCAATCCATGGGAATTCTCCCCATTCCATGGTTAAATCGTACAAATTAGGAGAAACCTCCAAAGTCCCTGAGGCCATCCCAATAGTGTAGGTCGCCCGGAACAAACAAGGACTGTCTGACACCAGCTGATAATCGACATCCACTCATACCATAGATGGATGTCCCCAGAGAAGAAGATTGAACCAGACAGGACCCTAGGCCATAATAGGATCCATTGCTTTGGGTTACAGGCATGTGTCCTCAAAAGCCTGATTCCAATACGAGCATAGGGGTTTTCCTGAGGCACCCATCAGAACTCATCTCGTCTCCACAAGGAAACCTGTGCATGGGAGCCATGTCCAAAGCTTAGGAGAGTACTTCAGGGTCCCGGTGCCACCGCCCCATTCCAAGGCCCTCATGGACACAAAAACACATTAGGACCCATCCTCAGGAAAGTCCATTTCAACACAGCCACCCCGGTTGCTCCGGCAGAGCCATCAGATCAAAACTGTCTTGTTGCTAGGAGACAATTGGAATGCGAGGCGGGCTTCCCAGGCATCCATCCGCGAACGGTGCTCTGGAGTCATTCCATATGGGATGTCCTGGAGCTGTCCAACAGGTCTCAATTGTCCCGCAGAAGGAATCCTTGAAGGGGGCATCCCACAACTCCCAACGTGGGAAAACCTCAATGGCCCCGAGATTCCTCTCCCTTCATAAAGCGGCCGTCATGCACAGGAACTCCAACCTGAGCCAACGTCTAATCCTCGCTCTGACTTCAGAAGCATGAGATATTGGTTCAGATCTGCAGGGGGTACCTGTCGTGCCCTCGCCCTGAAACCCATGTCTAGCTTGTCTTCTCACATTTCCGTCCTCAAACTCCTGGCCCCGAAGTCCTAAAATTTGGCAATTCCGGACCCACAATGCAGCACTCACCCGGCCCTCTAGAAAAAAAAAAAAATATTGCCTCATGAGCTGCCCAGGCACCTTAAATGAGGATAAACCTACACAGCACTCGACCTTACCCAAATTATATAGTCTAACCTGGGCACTAATGCACTGTCGAACACAACCTGAGCCCGGACCTCCTGACCAACACTCAGAAAGCTGACCGCACACTGAGCACATAAAACCCGCCATGGCCTTAGGTCATCATCTCTTCCCTACCTCAGTTTTCAGGCTTCAGAAACGAGACCTTATCTCCAATCACTGCCCAGGGGTGAGTCTGATGCAGAAATCAGAACTCCTCCTTACCCATGGCAAGAACCCTTGTGGTTGGCACGTTGTCATACGATCAGTGTAGGAGAAACCAGCATTCACCCTGAGGCCCTGCCCATTCTTGAGTGCGACGAGGGCATACACACGCATTGTGACCCTCAGCATGAGTCCTCTCCTCTAGTAAGTCCTCTCCTTGGCTGGACCATTAGATGTCATAATGGGCTTGACATGTTCCTAGGCCCCAATTTTTAACCAGATTTCTGATTGTCCAGTCGCCCCTCCCCAGGGCTCTACTCTGGAATCCATCATTTGGTGGGACACCTGAGGTTAAAAAAGAAAACAACAACAAAAAAAAAAAAAAAAAAAAAAAACGGACTTCTTCCAGCCCACAGAATGACCCCAATCTCTTTGGATGGGGCCAAACCACCAGAGAGTAAGAATCGTCCATTTCCCATGAAGTCACGCAGAAATTCCACGACCATAGTTCTGGTGGCCCCTTCAGTCTTCCCCACGGCTTTGCTTTGGAATTCCTCTTTTCGTGGGACACCTGAGTTAACAAAACTGAAAGGAGTTCTCCCATCCCACATTTTGACGAAAAAAAATTGGGAATCGGGCGAAATCCTCATAGAGGTAGATTCGTCCATGGCCCTTGAAGCATCCCCGACATTCTACGGCCATTGCTGATACAAAATCCAGAGACAAAAGCCTGAGCAAGCGCCTCAGACTCGCACTTTCTTCATATCCTGAAGATTTCTTCTCATGGTTTGTCGATCGGGCCTGCCATACCGACGTCCCCAAAAAAAGCTGAGTTTGTGTATCGGAATCACAATCAGAAATCTGCATTCCACATGGCTGCAATGCTTGTTCTTCACATGGAGTCACACCTTCACGTGGGGAATCCTTCATGGCCCCTGATGCCACGCCAAAACATGAGTGCTGCTTGGGCACAAATTCACACTATGACCCTAGCATGAGCCCCATGTCAAAGAAAGGCCTGTCAGGTTCGGGACGAAGATCCTGCATATAGTCCTTGCCATGCCCATAGGCACACAGGACTAACTAGATGGTGTGTATTCCAGTTGAAGGAACCCACTGCTGTGCTCTAGAGTCCCTCTCCTGGGGGGTTCTTTCTGGCAGAAAACAGTACTCTTCACTTCCCACAGAATGAACCCAAACACTTGGGAGCTTGGACAATCCCCCGAGAGGAAGGCTCTTCCTCGGCCCCTGAGGCAACCCCTACCCTGACCGGACACTGTGAACGCAACACCCAGAGACAAAAGCCTGAGCAACTGCCTCCCACTTGCCCTCCTTTGATATTCAGAGAATCTCCCCTCACGGACTGGAGATCAGGCCTGCCATTACCTTGGCACCTTCCTGAGCCAAGTTTGCTTTTTCAGACATCAGTCCCCACAGCCCTGGCAAACACAGCCTCTAGGCTGGGTCCTCTGGAGCCATACAACAGGACCGTGCCTGCTCTCTCCTGGGAAACTGTGTCCATTCCTTTGGACACACACTTCCAGAATATGAGAAACCTCAAGGCCCCCGAGGACATCCCACTACTGGGAGCCTCCCTGGACACACAGGGGCATTCGGACACAAGCTGAGCAGCTACCTCCACGAAGGCATGCACACAGATGTCAACAGAGATAGAAGGTTGATTCGGACAGGCCCTTAGGCCATAATCTCAACTCTTGCTTTGGGTTCCAGGTGTTACTCCTCAGAGGCTTTGGTTCGAAGAACAGGATATGGGGCTTTCCTGAGGCACTGAACAGAACTCCTCTCGTCTCCAAATGGGGAGCTTTCTTACTGGGGATGTATCAAACCCTTCAGGTAGTGCCCAAGCAGCACTTGAGTGCTGATTGGGAACAAATTCACACTGTGACCCTAGAATGAGCCCCATGTCAAAGAAAGGCCTGTCAGGGCCTGGACAAAGAGCCCGCATATGGGGCTTGCCAAGCCCCTATGCACCAAATCCTCACCAGGGATTGAGATTTCCAGTCGCCCCGCCCGTACCTGGGGCTCTGATCTGGAATCCCTTTCTTGGAGAGACCCATGAGCCAGACAACACGACTCCACCCTTCCCACAAAATGACCCCAAACTCTTGGGAGCTGGGACAAATCCCCAGAGAGGGATACTCGTCCACAGTACCTGAGGCCACCGCTCCAATCCACGGCTATCCCGGACACAACATCCAGAGACAAAAGCCTGAAGGAACGCCTCCCACTCGCCCTTGTTTCAGAGGCCCAGGAGTTCCCTCTCGGGCTGTACCTCCGGCCTGCCATACCCTAGGCACCACTCATAAGCTGACTTTGTGTTTTAAGCCTTCTGTGCCCACAGCCTGGACCCACACACCTCCAGGCTAGGGCCTCTGGAGCCACAGCGAAAGTTTGTGCCTGCCCTCTCCAAGGAAAGTGTGCCCAATCCATTGACCACAACCCTACAGGTTAGGGAAAAGCTCCAAGGCCCCTGAGGACATCAATAGTGTAGGCCACCCTGACTAAGAGGGTCTCTCTGACACCAGCGGAGGAACTGTCTCCACTTAGACTCTCAGAAAGTGTCCCCAGAGACAGAAGGTTGAAATGGACAGGCCCCCAGGCCCTAATATGAACCTTAGCTTTGTTCCATGTGTCCGTTCTCAGAGGACTGTTTTCGTAGATCAGCACATGGGGCTTTTCTGAGGCACCAAACAGCGGATCTCTCGTCTCCACATGGGCAGCTTTCTTACTGGGGATGTATCAAACCCTTCAGGTAGGAGAGTTCCGCAGGGCCACTGAACAACCAGCACATTCCAAGGTCTCCATGGACCCAAACGAACATTATGACGCATCCTCAGGAGAGGCCATTTCAACTCAGCCCCCTGGGTCGCGTGTTCCAGAGGCCCCAGATCAAACATATCTTATCGCTAATGGCCAATGGGAATGCGAGGCATGCTGTACAGGGATCCATCCTTCGAACCCTGCTCTCCAGTCCTTCCATATGGTATGTCCTGGAGCCATGCAACAGGACTCGAATGTCCCGCAGAAGGAAACCTTGTGGTTTGGGGCAACCTCCAAACTCAGCGTGGGAAAACTTCCTTGGCCTCATGAGGCCCCCGGTTCATGAAGGTGCCATCATGGACACATACTCCAGCCTCAGCCAACGTCTGATCCTCAGCCTGACTTCAGATGCAGGAGATTTTGATTCAGCCTCTGCCGATTGGGCCTGCTCTGCCCTTGGCTCCAATCCTCACCCTAGCTTGTGTTTTCAGACTTCCGTCCTCACACTCCTTGCCCACAAACCCTCCCTACTGGGAATTCTGGGGCCACACTGAAGCACTCTGCCTGCCTCCCAGGAGAAAAACATTGTCTATGGTGTTGCCCAGAAACCCCAAATGAGGATCAAACTGCTTGGCCCTCGGCAACACCCCAATTGCATAGGCTACCATAAACACTGATGCTCTGAGGCAAATAGCCTGAGCCCAGACCTTCCAACAGACACCGACACAGCTGGCTGCACACCCAGCACGTTGGACCCGCCACTGCCTTAGGCCACCATCCATTCCCAACCTGGGTTTTCAGTCATCGGAACCTAGACCTTATCTCCAATCCCTGCACAGGGGGGAACCTGATACACAAGTCAGAACCCCTCCTTCCCCATGGCAAGAAAACTTGCTGCTGGCAGTGAGTCAAACCTTCAGTGTAGGAGAAAACGGCATGGCCCATGAGGCAACGCCCAAGCGTTAGGGCCGCCTTGGGCACAAACACACATTGTGACCCTCAGCGTGAGTACCTTATTCAAGTAACGCCTCTCAGTGACTGGACCAAGAGCCCGCATATGTGGCTTACCATGCCCATAGGCACCCAGGATTAACTAGATGGTGTGTATTTCAGTTCAGGGAACCCACTGCTGTGCTCTAGAGTCCCTCTCCTGGGGGGTCCCCTGTGGCAGAAAACAGTACTCTTCCCTTCCCACAGAATGAATCCAAACACTTGGGAGCTTGCACAATCCCCCGAGAGGAAGGCTCTTCCTCGGCCTCTGAGACAACCCCTACCCTGACCGGACACTGTGAACGCAACACCCAGAGACAAAATCCTGAGTGACTGCCTCCCACTTGCCCTCCTTTGATATCCAGAGGATCTCCCCTCACGGACTGGAGATCAGTCCTGCCATTACCTTGGCAACTAGCTGAGCCAAGTTTGCTTTTTCAGACATCTGTCCCCACAGCCCTGGCAAACACAGCCTCTAGGCTGAATCCTCTGGAGCCATACCACAGGACCGTGCCTGCTCTCTCCTGGGAAACTGTGTCCATTCCTTTGGACACACACCTCCAGAATATGAGAAACCTCAAGGCCCCCGAGGACATCCCACTACTGGGAGCCTCCCTGGACACACAGGGGCATTCAGACACAAGCTGAGCAGCTACCTCCACGAAGGCATGCCCACAGATGTCAACAGAGATAAAAGGTTGAGCCGGACAGGCCCTTAGGCCGTAATCTCAACTCTTGCTTTGGGTTCCAGTTGTTACTCCTCAGAGGCTTTGGTTCGAAGAACAGGATATGGGGCTTTCCTGAGGCACTGAACAGAACTCCTCTCGTCTCCACATGGGAAGATTCCCTGTTGGAGCTGTGTCAAACACCTCAGTTTGGAGAACCCTGCAGAGTCCCTGAGCCACCTCCACATTCCAAGGTCTCCCAGGCCACCAAGCCACAGTAGGACTCATCTTCAGGAGAGTCCATTTCAACTCTCCCCTCTGGGTAGCTCACCCAGGAGCCTGCAGATTGAGCCTGCCTTGTCCTGACTAAAGAGTGGGAATATGAGGTGGCGATCCCAGGCATCCATGCTTAGACACCTGCTCTCAAGTCTTTCCGTATGGGGCCTCCTGGAACCATCCAATAGGACTCGACTGTCGTGCAGAAGGAAACCTTGAGGTTTGGAGCAGTTCACAAATCCCATCGTAGGCAAACATCCCTGGCCTAATGAAGCCCTCACGCTTCAGGAAGAGGCCATGCTGGACAAAAACTCTAGCCTGAGGCACGTCTCATAGTTGACATGACCTCAGTGCAGGAGATCTCGATTCAGCCTCTGCAGAGTGGGCCTGCCGTGCCCTCGGTCCCAAACCTCACGCTAGCTTGTGTTTTCAGACTTCCTTCCTCACACTCCTGGCAAACAAGCCCTCCGGACAAGAAACTCCAGAACCAAAACCCAGCCCAGTGTCTGCCCAACGGAAGAAAAACGTTTCCCTGTGGGGCTCTCCAGAAAACCCAGATGAGGATCAACCTGCTCGGGCCTCGACGGACCTTGAACTGGATATGCTGCTCTGGGAACTCATGCTCTGTCTGACACAGCCTGAAACCAGACGTCCAGAGAGACAAGGAGACAGCTGGACGCACACCCAGCACTTCAGACACGCCATGGTCTTATGCCGTCACCTCTTCCTAACCTTGGTTTTCAGATATCTGAACCTAGATATTATATCAATTCTCCACACAGCTGGGTATCGCAAGCACAAAACAGAACTCCTCCTTCCCCATGGCTGTCAAGCTTGCTCTTGGCATGGAGTCATACCTACAGGGTGGGAGAAACCTTCATGGCCCCTGATGCCACGCCCAAACTTGAGTGCTGCTTGGGCACAAATTCACACTGTGACCCTCAGCATGAGCCCCATGTCAAAGAAAGGCCTGTCAGGACCTGGACCAAGAGCCCGCATATGGGGCTTGCCAAGCCCCTATGCACCCAATCCTCACCAGTGTTTGAGTTTTCCAGTCGCCCCACCTGTACCTGGGCTCTGCTCTGGAATCCCTTTCTTGGAGAGACACATGAGCCAGACAACACGACTCCACCCTTCCCTCAAAATGACCCCAAACTCTTGGGAGCTGGGACAAATCCCCAGAGAGGGATACTCGTCCACAGTCCCTGAGGCCACCGCTCCAATCCACGGCTATCCCGGACACAACATCCAGAGACAAAAGCCTGAAGGAACGCCTTCCACTCGCCCTTGTTTCAGAGGCCCAGGAGTTCCCTCTCGGGCTGTACATCCGGCCTGTCATACCCTAGGCGCCACTCATAAGCTGACTTTGTGTTTTAAGACTTCTGTGCCCACAGCATGGACCCACACAACCTCCAGGCTAGGGCCTCTGAAGCCACAGCGAAAGATTGTGCCGGCCCTCTCTAAGGAAAGTGTGTCCAATCGATTGACCACAACCCTACAGTTTAGGGAAAAGCTCCAAGGCCCCTGAGGCCATCAATAGATAGGCCACCCTGGACTAAGAGGGGCTCTCTGACACCAGCAGAGCAACTATCTCCACTTAGATTCTCAGACAATGTCCCCCGAGACAGAAGGTTGAAATGGACAGGCCCCCAGGCCCTAATATGAACCTTAGCTTTGTTTCCATGTGTCCATTCTCAGAGGACTGTTTTCGTAGACCAGCACATGGAGCTTTTCTGAGGCACCAAACCAAGCATCTCTCGTCTCCACATGGGCAGCTTTCTTACTGGTGATGTATCAAACCCTTCAGGTAGGAGAGTTCTGCAAGGCCACCGAACAACCAGCACATTCCTAGGTCTCCATGGACCCAAACGCACATTATGACACATCCTCAGGAGAGGCCATTTCAACTCAGCCCCCTGGGTAGCGTGACCCAGAGGCAGCAAATCAAACATATCTTGTCGCTTATGGCCAATTGGAATGCGAGGAATGCTGTACAGGGATCCATCCTTCGAACCCTGCTCTCCAGTCCTTCCATATGGTATGTCCTGGAGCCATGCAACAGGACTCGAATGTCCCGCAGAAGGAAACCTTGTGGTTTGGGGCAACCTGCAAACTCAGCGTGGGAAAACTTCCTTGGCCTCATGAGGCCCCCGCTTCATGAAGGTGCCATCATGGACACATACTCCAGCCTCAGCCAACGTCTGATCCTCAGCCTGACTTCAGATGCAGGAGATTTTGATTCAGCCTCTGCCGATTGGGCCTGCTCTGCCCTTGGCTCCAATCCTCACCCTAGCTTGTGTTTTCAGACCTCTGTCCTCACACTCCTGGCCCACAAACCCTCCCTACTGGGAATTCTGGGGCCACACTGAAGCACTCTGCCTGCCTCCCAGGAGAAAAACATTGTCTATGGTGCTGCCCAGAAACCCCAAATGAGGATCAAACTGCTTGGCCCTCGGCAACACCCAAATTGCATAGGCTACCTTAAACACTGATGCTCTGTCGCAAATAGCCTGAGCCCAGACCTTCCAACAGACACCGACACAGCTGGCTGCACTCCTAGGGCATTGGACCCGCCACTGCCTTAGGCCACCATCCATTCCCAACTGGGTTTTCAGTCATCGGATCCTAGACCTTATCTCCAATCCCTGCACAGGGGGGAACCTGATGCACAAATCAGAACGTCTCCTTCCCCATGGCAAGAAAACTTGCTGCTGGCAGTGAGTCAAACCTTCAGTGTAGGAAAAACGACATGGCCCATGAGGCAAGGCCCAAGCTTTGGGGCCGCCTTGGGCACAAACACACATTGTGACCCTCAGCGTGAGTACCTTATTCAAGTAACGCCTCTCAGTGACTGGACCAAGAGCCCGCATATGTGGCTTGCCATGCCCATATGCACCCAGGACTAACTAGATGGTGTGTATTCCAGTTCAGGGAACCCACTGCTGTGCTCTAGAGTCCCTCTCCTGGGGGGTCCCCTGTGGCAGAAAACAGTACACTTCCCTTCCCACAGAATGAACCCAAACACTTGGGAGCTTGGACAATCCCCTGAGAGGAAGGCTCTTCCTCGGCCTCTGAGACAACCACTACCCTGACCGGACACTGTGAACGCAACACCCAGAGACAAAATCCTGAGTGACTGCCTCCCACTTGCCCTCCTTTGATATCCAGAGGATCTCCCCTCACGGACTGGAGATCAGTCCTGCCATTACCTTGGCCACTAGCTGAGCCAAGTTTGCTTTTTCAGACATCTGTCCCTACAGCCCTGGCAAACACAGCCTCTAGGCTGGGTCCTCTGGAGCCATACCACAGGACCGTGCCTGCTCTCTCCTGGGAAACTGTGTCCATTCCTTTGGACACACACCTCCAGAATATGAGAAACCTCAAGGCCCCCGAGGACATCCCACTATTGGGAGGCTCCTTGGACACACAGGGGCATTCGGACACAAGCTGAGCAGCTACCTCCACGAAGGCATGCCCACAGATGTCAACAGAGATAGAAGGTTGAGCCGGACAGGCTTTTAGGCCGTAATCTCAACTCTTGCTTTGGGTTCCAGTTGTTACTCCTCAGAGGCTTTGGTTCAAAGAACAGGATATGGGGCTTTCCTGAGGCACTGAACAGAACTCCTCTCGTCTCCACATGGGAAGCTTCCCTGTTGGAGCTGTGTCAAACACCTCAGTTTGGAGAACCCTGCAGAGTCCCTGAGCCACCTCCACATTCCAAGGTCTCCCAGGCCACCAAGCCACAGTAGGACTCATCTTCAGGAGAGTCCATTTCAACTCTCCCCTCTGGGTAGCTCACCCAGGAGCCTGCAGATTGAGCCTGCCTTGTCCTGCTTAAAGAGTGGGAATATGAGTTGGCGTTCCCAGGCATCCATGCTTAGACACCTGCTCTCGAGTCTTTCCGTATGGGGCCTCCTGGAACCATCCAATAGGACTCGACTGTCGTGCAGAAGGAAAGCTTGAGGTTTGGAGTAGTTCACAAATCCCATCGTAGGCAAACCTCCCTGGCTTCATGATACCCCCACACCCTTCAGGAAGAGGCCATGCTGGACAAAAACTCTAGCCTGAGGCACGTCTCATAGTTGACATGACCTCAGTGCAGGAGATCTCGATTCAGCCTCTGCAGAGTGGCCCTGCCATGCCCTCGGTCCCAAACCTCACGCTAGCTTTTGTTTTCAGACTTCCTTCCTCACACTCCTGGCAACAAGCCCTACGGACTAGGAACTCCAGAACCACAACCCAGCCCAGTGTCTGCCCAACGGAAGAAAAACGTTTCCCTGTGGGGCTCTCCAGAAAACCCAGATGAGGATCAACCTGCTCGGGCCTCGACGGTCCCCGAACTGGATATGCTGCTCTGGGCACTCATGCTCTGTCTGACACAGCCTGAAGCCAGACGTCCAGACAGACAAAGAGACAGCTGGCCACACACCCAGCACTTCGGACACGCCATGGTCTTATGCCGTCACCTCTTCCTAACCTTGGTTTTCAGATATATGAACCTAGACATTATATCAATTCTCCACACAGCTGGGTATCGCAAGCACAAAACAGAACTCCTCCTTCCCCATGGCTGTCAAGCTTGCTCTTTGCATGGAGTCACACCTTCAGGGTGGGAGAAACCTTCATGGCCCCTGATGCCGCGCCCAAACTTGAGTGCTGCTTGGGCACAAATTCACACTGTGACCCTCAGCATGAGCCCCATTTCAAAGAAAGGCCTGTCAGGACCTGGACCAAGAGCCCGCATATGGGGCTTGCCAAGCCCCTGTGCACCCAATCCTCACCAGTGTTTGAGTTTTCCAGTCGCCCCACCTGTACCTGGGCTCTGCTCTGGAATCCCTTTCTTGGAGAGACACATGAGCCAGACAACACGACTCCACCCTTCCCACAAAATGACCCCAAACTCATGAGGCCCCCGCTTCATGAAGGTGCCATCATGGACACATACTCCAGCCTCTGCCAACTTCTGATCCTCAGCCTGACTTCAGATGCAGGAGATTTTGATTCAGCCTCTGCCGATTGGGCCTGCTCTGCCCTTGGCTCCAATCCTCACCCTAGCTTGTGTTTTCAGACTTCCGTCCTCACACTCCTGGCCCACAAACCCTCCCTACTGGGAATTCTGGGGCCACACTGAAGCACTCTGCCTGCCTCCCAGGAGAAAAACATTGTCTATGGTGCTGCCCAGAAACCCCAAATGAGGATCAAACTGCTTGGCCTTCGGCAACACCCCAATTGCATAGGCTACCTTAAACACTGATGCTCTGTCGCAAATAGCCTGAGCCCAGACCTTCCAACAGACACCGACACAGCTGGCTGCACACCCAGCACATTGGACCCGCCACTGCCTTAGGCCACCATCCATTCCCAACCTGGGTTTTCAGTCATCGGAACCTAGACCTTATCTCCAATCCCTGCACAGGGGGAACCTGATTCACAAGTCAGAACCCCTCCTTC